>NC_056546.1:1598424-1790924 GCF_910596095.1 Thunnus maccoyii
ATACTGCGACACTGAGAGAGTGGAAATGCAGAAAGAAAAATCCAAATATTCCCAAAATGTTTTTACGCTTGGCTGAGGTGGAACAGTTGATGTATTGATAAAGGAGTGCTGTATCATCGTCTATATCCACATTTAATATGAGCGATCACAGAGAAAGTTATAGATGGTGGAAGAGATGGAAAGTTTTCTTTCCTCTCCCATTAATCATCTCATGACCCCTCAGATTTATCTGCCGACCCTTTGGAGGGGCCCGACCCCTAGGTTGGGAACCACTGGACTAAACTAGCTAACTGTATATAAAGTAGTGTAAACTAGCTCCACCTCCAGCAGCTACAACAGTAACATGCTGCTCTAACACTGATGCTTCACTATTAATAATCTAATGATGTCATATATAATAATATATCAGTCAGAGGGACCAAACCACTACTTTTACTGCAATACTTTAACTACATCAAGCTCATAATACTTATGTACTTTTACTGCAATACTTTAACTACATCAAGCTCATAATACTTATGTACTTTTACTGCAATACTTTAACTACATCAAGCTCATAATACTTATGTACTTTTACTGCAATACTTTAACTACATCAAGCTCATAATACTTGTGATTTTAGTCATAAGTGATGATGTCATCTGGTGAGGAAGCAGAGTGCATCATGTGACATCACTGCTGAGCGAGAATCAGCATCAGATGAGTGTTCAAAAATCTGATCATCATGGTGCGTTCAAAACAAATAGGAGCTAAGAGTTTCTTACTTCTAAACTGGAAAAATCCCTTTGACTGTTTTTACAAACATGGTTTGTGAGGGAGTGTGTTTATTCTCTGACTGTTTTGAGCATGTGAAGCCACCCTGTTAGTCAAAGCATCATTTTTTCAGAGTGCTGAAACTCCACAAAGCAAAGGTTCAGGTTCTCATCTTTCAGAGACGCACTGCTCTCAGATCAGTTTACATAAACTGACCAGATTCAGTGGAGGAGAAAGAGGTTTAATGTTAGTTGGCAGAAATAGTAGTGAAACTCGAACAGGGTTATTTTTATGTCACACATCTAATTAAAGGAACAGTTCAGCATTTTGGGGAAAATGCTTTTTCACTTTCTATCTGAGAGTGAGATGCAAAAATCAATACCACTCTTATATCTGTATATTAAAGGACGAGTTCACAATTTTTCAAGTGTGTCTTAAAACAACAGTCAGGAGCCCAAATAAACATTAAACCTGTTTTTCTTGCTGTAATCATTCCTCCTGTTCATACTGACCATTAGAAGATCCCTTCATAATGCACTTACAATGGAAGTGATGGGTGATGGGTTTATGTCACAGACTATTTTTGACCACGAGTAACTTCCTGGAGTCTTTGCCGGTTGCCTGACAACCACACGGTGACAACAAGACAAGTTCCTGCATCTGACCAAGAAACAATCAGAGTTACAGAAAATCACACTTACAGGTTATCGATATATTTACCTGTAACCTGGTTGGATTGTTGGACAGCTGTCCCTCATGTTTACCATCACATCTCCTGCTGCAAACTCAGACATCATGAACATTTTTTACTCCTAAACTTGGAGATGTTTGACTTTACAAGTTGACAGGGAGCACCTGAACGCACCATTAGTTTTGGGCTGCTGTAGGAGGATCTGGCCCCTGATTTGGCACACAGCTAATGTAATTCTGATGTCCATTTTATTCCCAGGAACCTTTAAGTCTGAACGTTCCCAGTTCAGCCTCAAACTGAGCCCAATTTATAATCTCAACAACATATAAGAAGCTGCATGAACTTTAACATCTGTACAACAGAAAGCTTTATTTGTGACATTCTGAGACGACACAGACGTCTCCTAAACCTTCACTCTGGTCAGCGGGCATCTCCTCACATCTACTGAAACACAATAAACAGTCCAAACTGTTGCTAGGCAACGGGCACTAATCACAGCAGCTGCCATCATCCTCATCCTCCCTGCTGGACGACTAAAGATAACTCTGCACGTCAGTGGCTACCAGCCTGCAACAACTGGGTCAACACACACACACACACACACACACAGACTTTAGTCCAAATAAAATGATCAATGTATGTTTTTAAATCTATAATTCAAAATAAATTCAACTGCAGTTCCAAAACGACTCATATTTTGATTTCCTTGTATTTGAATTCAAGTTGTTACAGGTTTTAACCATCCAGCTGTCAGGACGCTCCACATGTGTGAAACTTTACTTTTTATTTGAGGAGGTTTTTTTTGCTATCAGAATATAATTGCTCAGGGATGAACTGACCTGAAACTCTTCCAATATGAGTCTCTTCTTCAGTGGTTTTCATGCCAGTTCAATACCTCGGTCACACAGGCTTCTCAGCATAAACCATGGATGTATTATATTATATATAAACACAGGGGGTCTCAGGGGGTCTGGGACACCTGAATTGACAGCTTGGACCCCCTGAAAATCTCAAAATGAAATTTTAGGGTGTCTCAACAATGAGCCTGATTATTTTCTATTTATCTACACAGTAAGGTTTATTTCTACATAACTTTTAACAAAAATTGTTTGCAGTCAAAAAATTTATGACATTTAAAGGCGATAAATTATTTTAAAATGTTCAATAAAAACGTGAAATGTGAACATTAATTAACTCATACTGTATACAAATAAAAGTTCTTTATTTATCTCAAAGAAAAAATGTAAAAGTCTTTAAAGATTGCCTCCAGTTATGTATTCAGACATGTAAAAATACTCTGATTGGAACAATAATGTTTGTCTGATATGTTTTTTCCACAAAAAAGGTATAATTAGGATGTTAAAATCCTTAAAGTTACATCTACTCCTCCATCATTAAGAATTCCAGAATCTATAAATATGCAAATATTGTTGTTTTCTAAAGACACCAGATGTCTCCTTCAAAGTTCATTCTCAGTGTTTGTGCTCTGGAGGCTTCAAGTTTAATCACACTTGTGTAAGTTGCATACTGGACCACGATTGGCTCCAGACAAGTTGTGATGTCACAAATCCTGCTCATATGCCACGCCCCTTAAAAATCAGAATTTCAATGAGCTCAGAGAAACTTTCATCATCATCATCATTCTGCACAGTGAAGCTAAAACATCCAACTATAAGAACAAGAAGAAAAACACAACAACTTTAAATTTTCCTTTTATCACAAAACAAACAAATCAATATACTAATAAAAAACACAACCACTCTGATCTTGTATTGCTACTTGGATCTAAAGGCTGACTCACTGATTATAGGAACTGGATATCAGACTCAAAGATGGTGCCTGTTTACTTCAATGAAAATTGCTCACCTGGCTACTGTTAGCCCAAAAAGTTTCCTCGCTGTTGTTGTGCGGCCCTCTGCACATGCTCAGTAGTGACTCACTAGATGACATCACACACTTAAAAATCACTTTTCTAGGCTCTGGGAAAGCTTTACAAATATAAAACCTTCATAGTTTTAAAAGTCCTAATAGAAAGAGTGATAATCAACCTTGTCCTGTTAACGGTTTTATAGACGTCTCTTTGGCGGTCTTTTTGGGCTGCAGAGTTTTTTTTTTGTTGCAGTACGGCGAGTGGCCACTGGGAGAAGCGTCAGTGGTGGTATATATATATATATATATGTGTGTGTGTATATATATATATATATATATATACGTTTATACGTTTATATATATATATGTTTTTTAAAATCTGTTATCTGATTAGCGTCTTTCAAGGTATTTTTGTGATCACACTGGTGGTTAGTACAAAAATTAAAAACTGTATTAGAAAATATAATAATAATAATGATAATAATAATAATAATAAATAAATAACTTTTAACTTAATAACTATTATTAACATAATAACTGTATAGCACATTTCTTACAAACATTGCAGCTCAAAGTGCAAATAAGAACACGAGGACAAAGTCAAATTAAAGATCAATAAAAGCAGATAAGAAGGGAAAAGAAGAATAAAAGGCTGATAAAACCAGAATTAAACAGTAAAATGTCTTTTAAATTAGAGGCTGAGTCACAGCAAAGAAGCAAACTGATAAAATGGCAGCTTGTACAAATATGTTTAGCTGTTTTTTAAAACCAGTTACTGATATGTCTCTGTAGAAAATTCAGATGTTATTACATTCAGATTAAATTTTAAAAATCGTCTCTGCGCTCAAGTCAGCCAACCTGTAGTCCTGACCTCCACCCTGCACCCCAGCTCCTCTCCACCTCCATCTGTCAACCCTTTACAATTACTGAGCACATAGATCTGCAGAAGACGCCATTAGCCACATGCTGCACACTGCCCCCTCTCACCTGGACATCAGCAGGGGAAACTACGTCAGACAAGACAAAAGAACTGCTGCTGGACTTCAGAAAAACCGACCGGTGGACCACCTACTGGAGAGAGTCAAAGATTACCTGGGCATGAGGCTCTCCGACAACTTTCCCTTCTCAAACCATACAGAGAATTAAAAGGTCAAGGCAGCACCAGTAGCATCTGAGGCAGCTGAGAAAGTTTAAGGAGTTCCCTGCAGTCCTTAAAGCCTTCTACACGGCTGCCATAGAGAACATCTGCTCAGGAAGCATCACTGCCTGCCCCTACAGAGGATGGTGCGCTCAGCAGAACAGATCACTAGGACGACCCTACCTACCCTGCACGACATCTACACCACACACTGCAGAAACAAACAAATAATGAAGGACCCCACACAACCCCCACAACCATAAGTTCAGGCTGCTGAGGTCGGCAAGACGCCGCTGCAGCCGAAAGGCACGAACAGAGAGGCTGAAGAGAGGCTTTCTTCTCCGTGCAGTCGGAATACTGAACAGCAATAAATGACTCACTCGCTGCACCTTGAACTCGAATGATCATCATGCTGCTGCTGTTCCCTGAACTGTTTTACATTTTCTATTCATCTATTCACTTTCCATTAACACTTGATTACATTATCTGTTGGCACCTTCACATTACTATCCATCGTCCCTTTTTACTATCAGTATTAGTATTTGTTTATTTATTGGTATCACAAGAAACTTCCATATGTCAAGTAATTTTCCCCTTTTCTAGTCGATATAAGCTACAACATCGTCTCTTCAGGCACTGACCAGATCGTTTCCTTGTTTTAACAACATATCAACATTTCTTGTTGACGCCATCTTTTCCGTTTGGAGCCAGAACCTTCCAGATAAGGAGTGCGGCTCCTGCGGAAACATGATCCCGCTACCTCGGACCCAAGCTAACGCTAGCTTACTGGGAACACCGAGCACTGCACACTTAAGCTAACGTTAGCTACTTTAGCTAAATTGTGTTAACAGGGCAGGTATTATAATCATGTAATATTAAACTTAGTGAAATATTGCAACAGTAGTCTAACTCAGTGTGAGTCCTGGAGCCAGCTGTCAATCACAGCTGTCAATCAACGCCTACACAACTAACATCAAAGCCACTATAAGTCTTCAAATCTTATAAATGGAGCAATAATTTCCAAAATGACCACCAACACACTTATTAGAGGGTCTGAATTTAGAGATTGAGACCAGAATGACTCATTAAAAACAATGACTGACTCAGTATTTCTAGAGAGAAGTTGAGGCTTTTTGAATGGGAGTCAGTTGGAGCAGCTAGCAGCCGTCGGTGGAACTTTAAGATCCTTCAGCCTCAAGACGTGGAAGCTGCAACTCAACCCAGCTTCAAACTGGCTCCAATGACCAAACCAATGTCACACCTCGCTACGTCCATCTGTATATACAGTCTGTGGTTTAGACCAGGTACTCGGTGGTTCAGACCACTGCTGCTGCTGCTAAGAGGGAAAATGGTTTAGTCCAAGTCGCAGGAGCAACAAGGACTATTACAGCTCAAATTCATGGATCAAAGTTCACTAAAGTTGAACTTGACTTGTTTTAAATGCTGGTGTGACCTGTGGGTCTGCTGTAGTCTGCATTTCTGTCAAACAGCATAAAAGTAAAGAAAACAGCTGAACATGTGAAAAAAAAAACCTGGACCATCATCAACAGGAAGAGAATGAAGAGTCACACTGGAGCTGTTTCACTTGACTTGTGACCCGATGAGGATGTAAACACTGCGGTGATGTTGCCTCCATGTTGCAGCAGACGGTCAGTGTTTGTACAGAGTGTAGTGCTGGAAACAGCCACAGTCACCAGCAGCCTCAGTCACTGGGAGGACTGAGTCACGACCAGCACAGATGTGAGTCACTGTTCATGTGACCTGTTCACACCTGTCATTTCTTGTTGCCCTGCATGATCAGGGTTCTGTCTTTATGGCGTCTTTTTGTCTTCATTCTGTAAATTTTATCACTTCAGGTTTCAAAACATCTCACCAAAGGACTGCAGCTGAAAATCAGCCAGCTGACTAACACTGGCACATTTACAGAGATGTTGATTAATGTGTGGTAATGGTAAATGGACTGCACTTATATAGCTCCTTTCTTTTCCGACCTCTCAAAGCGTTTTACAATACATGTCAACATTCACCCGTTCACACATACATACATGGCAGAGGCCGCCACACACCAGTGGATCTAATCTAATGCACACTCACACACCGCTGGCACAGCCATCAGGAGCACTGTGGGGTTCAGTATCTTACCCAAAGACACTTCAACATGCGGACCGGAGGAGTCGGGGATCGAACCACTGATCTTCCGATTAGTGGACGACTCGCTCTTCCTCCGGAGCCACAGCCGCTGTGTGTTGTCCTCATCAATAAATAAATGAAGTATATCAGTTTATCTGAACTCTCCTTCTTGTTCACCTCGACTGTCACTCAGGTGAGAGTGAAGATATTAACACGACTGATCTGAAAATGTTTCAGTCCTCTAAAGTTGTGCTCAGATTTTCACTTTTAGTCTTTTATTTTAAGTCAAATACTTCACATAACTACAGTTTTGAGGTACTGACTTTCAAACCCTCAGAAGTAGTTTCAGTATTTCTAAGCGTGCAGATCCTGTCAGTCATTTCTCTCTTTATGAGAGTAAATCCTGAGTTGCAGAATGATTACAAAGCACATTTATGGTTGTGGTTGTTGAATCTGTGATGTTTCCTCTACTGCTCAAATCTCCGTGTATGTATTAAATGTGTGACATAAAAATCTTGAAAGATTTAGTCACAATACACCTTTTCCAACATTAATGCTTCATTAATATGTAATAAATCTGATTTTTCTGATTTTCCGAGACAGTTTTCTGTCTGTCTCACACATTATCATGTGTTGTCCTGCGTTATGTGTGAAACAGCCATATATATATATATATATATACTTACAGACATATATATTTACATGTTATATATAGACTGTGGCCTGTCATCAGTATGGCTGTGTAACTCTACACCTCAGACTGGAGTCGAGCTCAGATCCTCTACAGCTTCATGCTTCCCTCCAGCACCACAGTTTCAACTCACACGTTCTCTGAAGGAACTTTATTGATTATATGTGGAATATAAAAACTGCAAGTATACAATATAATATAAACCAGGCTTTCTTGAAGGTAATAATCATATTTTCCCAACTTCATTTACAGTTTTTCATTGTGTCGAGTTAATTTTATCAGCACCTCCGAATGAGACGTTATCTGACAAGATAATAAAGAACGATTACAATCTGCCTGCAATCAATCTGGAACAATACTGGAGAGAGTTGATTGAAAATTAAATTCATGAAAGAAACGTAATATCTCTGATAACCATCTCAACTCGACCAGAAATCTGATTCTGTCATGCAATCATGTTTTATCCAACTTTTAAAAATTTCAAGCATCAGGTAATTTTTATTAGTTAGGAACTTAAAAACAGTAATTCATGTATTAATTTAATCTCAGTCAGATTACTGCAATGCTCTCTACTCATAAACTTCAACTGATTCATAATGTCGCATCCAGACTCATAACCAGCTCCAACAGGAGGGAACACGCCTTCATCGGCTCTCAGTCCAGTTTAGAGTGGATTTTAACATTTTAATGATCACTTGTAAGGCGTCTAGGGGGTTAAAACCTGAATATACAGCACTGTGCAGAAGTTTTAGTCACTTTAGATGTTTAGATTCTTCTCTATAATGTAACACCATCAGGGAGGCGTCTGATCATCTGCAGCATGACGACGAGCCCAAACATCCAGTCATAAAGATCTATCTTCAGTCTCTGATCTCAACATCATAGAGTCAGTCTGGGATTAACAAGAAGAGACAGAAGAACTGCGGCAACTTCTCCAAGATGGCAGATCAACCGACCTGCCGAGAAGTTAACTGATAAATAAAAACTATTCATTGAATAGTTCATTCATTGAAAGCTTCCTCGCTTTACTTTCAGCGCCTCAACCTTTTGCACAGTTCTGTACAGCTGACCTCTTGACCCCCTGCGAGCCTGAATGCAACCCGAGATCCTCCGGAGGAGATCGTTCCTGGCCGCTCCTCGGTCAAAACTAAAGATGGAAAAGGTGACAGAACCTCTTCTGTTCAGGCCCCTCAGTTGTGGAACGACCAGCACACACCGTCTTCTTCAAGTCATGTTTAAAAAACTCACTATTTTAGACTATTTCACTGATTTTACTGCTGGTTTTATTATCTTTCATTGTATTTTATAATTTTATTATAACATTTTATTCATTGTCAGCTTTTTATTGTCTTTTTTAATATTATGTAAAGCACTTTGTAAATAGTGCTATATAAATCAAAGTATTATTATTATTATTATGTTTTTGGGACTGCCCCAAACTGCATTGCTTTTGGGAGAGAGTGAAGGTGGAAATAAATACTTGAATATCTCAAATGTATACTTTAGGGAAGTTTCGTACAGACATGATGGATAAAAATAAATATAAATGCTCAGAGTTCTGGTACTAATAGAACTAATAGCCCATAAAGTTTTAACCATTAATTGGCTTAAAGGAAAACCCAGCAACTCTGGAGCGATGGAAGCAAAGGTTGAAAGAGGTAAATTACAAGGACGCTTGTAGAGAAAGATGAACTCCTGTAAGTATCATAAATCTAGACACAAACTAGATGTCTATACTGCATATTTAAGTCCAGAAATGAAGGTATGACGATGGTTTATTTAATTTATCTTTGTGCTGTGTGTCTACTCCCCCCCCCCCCTTACTTATGTCTTTGTTTATATACTTTGTTGTATGTTATCTCATTATTTCACCTGTGTTTTCAAAAATACTCATGTAAGACAGCAGAATGTTTAAAGGGCAGGTTCACAAATTTTCAAGTGTGTCTTAAACCAGCAGTCAGGAGCCCAAATGAACATTAAAGCTGTTTTTCTTGCTGTAATCATTCCTCCTGTTCATACTGACTGTTAGAAGATCCCTTCATAATGACCTTACAATGGAAGTGATGGAGGACAAAATGTATTTAAAAGTTTATCTGAAGCTAATATGAAGTTTCAGCGTCCAAATGAGTCAAATCAAGTAGATATCTTTCAACGTTACAGTCTTTTTAGTGCCAAAGTCCCTCTTTTTGTTACTATACTTCCACCTGCAGCTCAACAGGGAAACACTGTCCGAGGAAACACAAAGAGGAAAATTTGATGCTAAAAAGACTGTAAATGTGTCAGATATCCACTTGATATGACTAACTCAGACTGCTGAAGCTGAATATAAGCTTCACATCTACTTTTAAATACATTTTTGCACTTAAATGTCTTAAAAAAAACTTGAAAAATTGTGAACTTATCCTTTAATGATATGCGGGACTTGAGTCAAGGACTGCATCTGTTTTTTTTATCTCAACAAAAGTTGAAATAAATAAATAATTCAGTCTTTTCACAATAATAATAATAATAGAACAACACTAGTATCTGAATATAGTTTATACTTTACAACGTTTGTTGTTCCAATGCTGGTTGAAATTCAGTGTGTTTCAGTGATGCTGACCACAGCTAACATCTATATATGTTGTCATCAAGTTTCACAAGAAAGTAGGCAGTTAAAACTACAATTCACAGGTGTCCTGAAAGCAGCATTTCTCTGCTGCTGACTACTGAAATGTGAAACCGCGTCATTACTTGTTCTCGGTTGAGTGATATATTGCCTCAGGATTTTTTGTTTCCAGCTTTTTTAAAACATGCAACACATGTTCTCTGGTGGAAAGTTACTAAGTACAATTCTGAGGTACTTGTACTTTACTTGAGTATTTCCATGTGATGCTACTTCACCAAATCCACCAAATAGTGATTTTTCCCCCTAAACTTCTCACATGCTTTCATTTCAATAAATGTTCAAATGATCCAATATTTCAGCAAAAATCAAAGATTAGAGAAAAAGTCCAAAAACTGAAAACAGATTTGTGTATCAGAACTTTGTTTTTTCTTCTTTCCTCTCCCATTAATCATCTCACCACCCCTCAGATTTATCTGCTGACCCTTTGGAGGGGCCCGACCCCTAGGTTGGGAACCACTGGACTAAACTAGCTAACTGTATATAAAGTAGTGTTAACTAGCTCCACCTCCAGCAGCTACAACAGTAACATGCTGCTCTAACACTGATGCTTCACTATTAATAATCTAATGATGTCATATATAATAATATATCAGTCAGAGGGACCAAACCACTACTTTTACTGCAATACTTTAACTACATCAAGCTCATAATACTTATGTACTTTTACTGTAGTAGGATTTTTCATGCAGGACTTTTACTTGTAATGGAGTATTTTTACATTGCTGTATTGGTACTTTTACTTAAATAAAAGATCTGAATAATTCTTCCACTGCTGCTTAAATCAAATCACCTTCATTCTGTGAAATGACAACTTTTACTTTCAATATTTTAAGCACATGGTGTACTTTCACCTCAGCAGTGTGACTTCTACTTGCACTGGAGTATCTTCACATCATGACACTGCCACGTTTACAAGTACAAGTACAAGTTGTGAGTATTTATTGTACGTTAGTACTTCGTGTACTTGTGTGATATTTCTTAAAGTTGGAGGGTTGTCTGTAGAAGAGAAGCAGGAGGAGTTTAGTGTAAAAAAAAGTTAAAGTTATGTAATAACTGCCCTGCTGGAGCAGAAGTTGAGCCGAGCAGTTCAACTTTCTGCTCCTCCTAATTTTTTTGTTCGAAAGAGGAGGTGTCCTATTACACTTGACGCGCTCTGATTGGCCACAGCTCCTGACAGTAAGGGGTGAAGCCACAGGTGATTGGTCAGCGGAGTTCCCCCTCTTCTCCTTTTCAACATCGCGGTGTCCATCTGGGTCTCGGGTCCGACTCTGGTGACTGTCGTGTGGCGCACTTGTCCAACTTTATCCGGTGTGAAAAGACGCAGGCTTACCGGAGGGAGTTACCGGCGCCGCCTCAAGCTCGTCCCGGTGGACTTTTTTGTTACACGAGACGAAAAACGACCGGATCGAAAACTTTTTTTTCCACCTCAGCAGACAGTTTGGGAAAGAAAAGGCAAAAGAAAAATGGCAGACAGCGAGGAGCAGCACGTCTCTTCCAGCTCTGAAGCGCTGTTCAGCGACGTGGTGCACCACTACCAGGCCGAGCCGGAACCGGAGCAGCACCGGCCCGATAAGGACCTCTTCAGCATGGATGATATCGTGGACCTGGTTGGCGGGGCTCAGGACGCCCTGGAGCGGCACATAGCAGAGGATGAGTTCACAGAAACCCCCTATTCTCCCCCAGAAGAGCCGGTTATGTTCCAGGAGCCTGTCCGCGTAACTGAGCCGGAACCGGTGTCAGAGGTGAAGCGACCTGAACCAGAGCGTGAGGTGGAGACGATATTCCCAGACTCCACCAGTTCCTCTATTGTTCCTCCCACGCCTTTAATTTCCTTTGAGCCTGAAGTTGTCGCACCCAAAGCAGAACCAGAGAGCGCAAAGATCGTACCGGAGCCAGAACCAGCCCCGGAGAGCGACGCCCTCCCCGCTGCGGAGCCCCGGAGTGCAGCGCCATCCCCCGCAGAGGCAGCACAGCAACCTGCGGTGACGGAGGAAGCACCGGCTCCGGCATCATGTGAGTGTCTCAACCGAGAAAATCGCAATTAATGAATGTGGGAACCAAATTTTAGCATTTAAAACAGATCAATAACGAAACTATTTATCATCAGTTTGGGTGAAATTTAGTTGAATTTATATTTTTTTAACATTTTTAGCAGTTTATATTCATAAACCGGGTTAGCATCGTCCAGACGCCGACATGCGGATAAACAAGTGGGGGCGAAACGCCACCTTTTTTATCGATTTAACCAACTTAATTCACCAGTTTTTGTTAAATAATGTTGAAATGTGGTTATTTTGTGCATAATCTCAACGTTTCTGCGGTCCGGCAACGATCAGGTTAGCTGGTTAGCGGGCTACTGATGCTACCTGAGCGGATTCATCATGAAGCTGCTGTTTGACGCTTGCATGTGCTCTGAATGAGGAAAAAACAGTTTTAACCAGACATGTGTATATATATATATTTATATAGTTTAAATAAAAGAAATGTTTTCTCTCTTTTTTTGGACATATGACCGGTGAATGAGCTAGCAGGTTAGCCCTGGTTTTGCTGTGTTGTCAGGATGCGGCCCACCTGTTTTGACAAATAAACGACAGGAAGCTGCATAAAGAGAGCAATATTTCACTATTTTACACTTCAGCGACGTATTAAGAACTTGCTTCTTTTACTTCATGTCAGTCACGTATTTCTTAGACATTTTACCGGAATATATTTGATTGATTTCTGCGTTACGGATGACATTATTGTGTCAGACTGAGCAGCGCCCATCTGCTCTGTGCCCAACGGTAGTTGCTGCTGGAGTTCCATTTTCGGACACGTTTTACTTGGGATTCATTTGTTCAACCGCAAGCAACAAATAGATAAAAAAAAACAGCACTGAAAGACTGACAGGTATCCGGATTACATCATTAACTTGTAATATGAAGCTCCAGACCGAGGCAAACATGGATGGTATGAGGTTTCTCCTGCTTGGTGTCGGTTATCGGCACGCAGGTTGACTTCTGTTCTCTCAACATGAGGGTTAACATTAGGCTGAAATAAAATGAAATGTGATTCACATCAGGGAGATGAGACTATGTGAGTGAAGAAAGATGTGGTACGTCAGACAAGGAGTTGTCCGATAATGGAAGCACACGCATGTTAGCAGCAGCAGCAGCAGCAGCATGGTGAACCAAAGCTGAGATTAGTCACAACAAAGGAATCCGCTCTGCGTCCACTCCCTGTCTGCTGCCAGCATTTCCATATTAATTTTATTATCAGACTAACTTCATCGTATGAAATCAGTGTTATTTATTCTGTTTCCGGCTTCACTCATTCACCCCTCCTCCTCCTCTTCAACCTCATCTCCACCCAAACCAACACCCCAAATCCGACAACAGTTTAGCCTGAGAGGCCTGTGAGCCTCCTTGTGTCCTCTGTAATCCGTCTCTTGTCTTTCTGAGGCAGCATTTTTATGATGTTGGAGTGATGCTAGTTTCAGGTTGTGCATATTCTGAGCTGCTGCTGTTGATGCTGCTGCTGCTGCTGCTGCTGTTGTTGTTGTTGTTTATTGAGATGTAGCAGATAGCAGGTAAACAGGCCTGTCTGGCTCCTCCAGGCATGTGAAGCAGGCAGGGTGGGGCTGCTTGGCAAGGCCACTGATGGAGGTGGATAAACCATGAGCTCCAGTTAAAGCGCTGCAGTCACCAGTCTGAACAAAAGACGGATGTATTAAAAAAAAAAACATTCATGTTTCCTCCCTTTTAGAAGCATTATTACAGTCTGATTGAGCTCTCTGTTAATTTTGGTATTTATTTCCTCTTTTCCATCATCTTTCTGCTTTATCACTCGTCCCTTTTATGTTGCTTTTTTTTTGAAAGTTCTGCTCATAAACATTTGAGTTAAGCTAAATGGACCTTTTTATGAATGCTGGTGGTGGTACGCAGATTGTTTTTTTTAAGTCTGGTTATTTATATATATTTAAATATAGTTGAATATTATCCATCATTGTCTCTCTGTATCATCACGTCCTGCCCAGATGTTTTTTAGGTTAGGCTTAATTATCATATTAGGTTCATTTCTAGGACATTTCTTTGAAAGAGTGATGTCGTTTGGTAGTTTACATGAAATGTGCTCATCAGAGTTTTTAAGAAACAACCTAATATGCTAATATTTAGTGTAACACGCTGAAAACATTTTCACACAAAAAGCATTTTCATCAGTTACAGAATTAAGTCTAATTTATTAAGAGTTTTTGCAAATTAACAACAACGTATGAACCCAAATAGAATGAATCAGCACTTACCAGTTAAACCAGTCGATTAGCTTGTATAATCTGGTTTTTACTCGGCTTTTAACGGTGCTCAATGAAGTTTCCTCTTATATTTCTGCTGGTCCAGATTTGAGGTGTGTCAGCAGAGAAGCTGCGTCCTCCATGTTTTTATGGGTGTGGCACTGTGAGAGCAGCAGTCTCTCTGAAACATGTGGTTTCAGTAGCTGTGCGATACAAGCTGCAGCTAACTTGTTATGAAAGGATAAGAAGTTCGTAGTGATGAACCTACAGAGAATCATCAGAGACTCTGCAGCTCCTCTCGGCTTTACGGAGCTTTATAGTGAGTTTCAGCTCATTGTTTATCTGTCCGGCTGCCAGAACTTTACTGTTCTGGTTCACTCTCAGCGTCTCATAGGGTCGTTTTCAGAGTAAAAGCTGTAAAAAGCCGCTGTTCACTACCTGCTCAGCACCAAACTCCACCAAGCTCCTGCTGGCCACCAGTTAACGCCACTCGGAGCCTTTCACAGAGTCATCATGATGTTTAGATTCTGCAATTCATTTATGCAGAACAAACAAGCAACAATGCTTTGTTGTGGTTACTGGGTTTGCTTGTTGTGGACCGCTGTGCCACCGTGACGCCCATTCTACAAATTTTGTACATTCCAGGATTGAACGTCTTTAAATAGGCGTCGGAGATATTTGCGGAGCGACGTTGATGCAATCAGTCTCCCTAGATCTCAGCTGGGGACAGTAACGAGCTGAATTAACGAGTCAACTGAGAAGAAAACTAATCAGTCACTATTATTACATTTGATAATTTATTAATTGCTGAATTGAGAAACTGCAGCTTCTCATGTGATAGTAAATTGGTCATTTTTGGTTTATTTGAAGATGTCCACTCGGGCTTTAGGGAATTCACCATTTTTTAAAAATTGAATTGATCAAACGATTAGTTGAATAATTGAGAAAATAATCATAGTAGAACCCTGATACCTTTTAGGTAACAAACAAAATTCACATGTTTCACAAAGGATCAAAAACTGAATATCAGGTCAGAATATTTATCTATTTTTACGCTTCTTTGATGACATAGTTCCCTAAATCTACATTTTTCCAGGTCTAGTCTGTATTTTATTTGGACAAAGTTCTTGTACGACTGTTCAGACAACGTTCAACATTCAAGGGTTTTACATAAAAAAATGTGTTTCTGTTTCGCAAAGTAAAATATAATTTCAGTGTCAGCACTGAAAATCCTTTTGGCATTAGTTATGAAAATTATAAACTCATAACCAGTAGGGCTTCAACTAATAATTCTTTTTATTATTTGTTTGGTTTCGTCAATAAAATGTTAAAAAAATGTCGATCGTTGTTTCCCAAAACCCAAGATGACGTCCTCGAATGTCTTATTTGTTCACAACACAGAAAATTTAGACATTTTCTGCTTAAAAAATGACTCAAAACAATTAATTGATTATTAAAATAGTTGTCAACTAATCGACTAATTCTAATATTCAGCCTCAGAAATGAGTCGCCAGCAAGTACCGAACACTTCCTCACGTTAAAGATGCTCGTCACATATTAATTAATGATTTAATTGAAATAAAACCAGCCTCGATTCATTTAATGAGAGTCCTGCTGTGAGTTTACGTCACGCAGATTCATGTCGTCACCGTAAAAAAAGGTGTTTCAAGTGAGTTTCTGTCGCCGCCGCCGCCGTCGGTCCCGTCGGACAGCGTGTGACTGACAGGCTGGCTAATCGTCCGGCGCTCTACGATCTCTGCCGGCCTACATCTTATTTTTGGGTCACCTACATCCGTCAGCGTGTGTTTGCGAGGAGCTTGTGATGTGGTCAGGTGGATTAGATGGCGAGGGGGAGATGTCAGACGCACACACAGTCACGGAGGCTTAAAGCTGAGTGTGTGTGTGTGTGTGTGTGTTGTCCGGTGTTGTTGTTTGGTCCGTCTCCTGGTGAAGGCCGCAGATAAGTGGGGTTAGGTGCTTTAGAGTCAGACCTTCCTCTCAAAGCAGCGACACTCTCTCTCTGTTGTTTTTACCTCTGCCAACACAGCAGCTGGCTCTCAGTCCACAAGTGAGACAAACAACTAAATACGACGAGAACAACATGTTAATCTGTTTTAAATCTCACCTCTTAACGCCGCGATAAGCGCTGAGGTTTCCAGAGCTGTGAGGTGAAAGATGATACGTGTCTCCATGTTGTGCTGATTCATCCCATTCATGCTGACTTTTAGTTTTATATAAAAAAAAACCAACAAAACAGCCATTTTATCAGCCTGAGTTAACTACTGCATGATATAATTCTTCTTCTAGTGGGTTAAAAACCTCCACTGTCTCCATAATTATTAAAAATCTCATTTCTGTTGCTTCCCAGTGAGTTATTTTTAAAGCAGGTTTTAAATGTCTTGATACTCGTGTTATTTTCTGATAACTTACTCTGAGAAATATTAACATGATTTTATCCCATTAACAGAAGAAGCCAAAGTTCTCAAATTTGCAAGCAGTTTTTACGAGATAATCGTCTAAAATGAGCATAAATTTAAAAAGAATTTTAAGCTTTCAGTGTCTGAAATACTCAACACTTCTTATTTTGTGTTTTATTGCAGATTTAAACGCAGTACGACATGTTTTCCTGTTTCTATGCTACATTATTATAAAACAGTGATTTGATGGTCAGATAATGCTAACATGCTAATCACAGGATGACTGTTAGCCTCCACTAGCATGCTAACGGTCAAATCACCATGTAGTTATTTGTGATTTAGCCTGATTCATGCAGCATTTTAAAGATCAATAACGATATTCAAGAGTTTAAAAAATCTGATAATGTCAGCAGATATATGTCAGGCAGAAAAAGACTTGTGACCAATATAAGTAGTGATCGGGTTTTACAGTGTAAAATTGACTAATCAATCAACAGAAAATGAATCCCTAACTAGTTTGTTGATGGATTAATTGTTTTGAGTGAATATTTTCTGGTGTCTTTAGTTTCTCTGACAGAAAGAAACCAGAAAATATTCACTTTAAGAAGCTGGAATCAGAGAATTTTAGCATTTTTTCTTAAAACAAGACTCAAAACGATTCATCGATTACCAAAATAGTCGGCGATTCATTTTCTTGTTGATTGACTAATTGTTGCAGCTCTATTGGAGAAAATAATTGGCAGATTAATCATTTAAGTCATCTTCAATAAAATGATGGTTCAAATGGTTTTACACTAAAGTAAATTAAGTATATTTTGGGTTTTATCATGTAAGTCAGACAAAACAACACATTGAACATCACATTGTGCCAAAAGATGAATCGATTGAGAAAATCATCAGCGGATTAATTGATATTAAATATAATCATTAGTTGCAGCACTAGTTAAAAGATCAGAAACATCTCACTGGGTTTCTGTTGTTAAATATAATAAATTACATAACTGTCATGTTAAATGAACCAGCAGGGGTGGAGACGGCACCAAAATAACCTTTTGGTTGTAAAATGTTTTAACTTTGATCTCATGAGAAGTAAAATGAGGACAGATAAAAACCCAGATAAGAGTCTTCGTTACATACTCGAGTGTATTTTAAAGAGACAGGAGGCAGCGAGGCCTTCGACAGGAATCGTACATTGAGTTCTTTTATTTTTACAAGGTGGCAGCAGGTGAGTGGTTGGCCTGAAGCCATATATCAGTGTCAAGCTGTGAAGCGTTCCTTTAGGTCATTTATAGGTTGTTGAGGAGGAGACAAATACCTCAGCGGGTCGTATGTACGGGTTACAGGTTTGATTCCCGCCAGAGGACGAAGGCGCCGTTTTGTTTAAAAAGGCTGAAAAAGAACAACTCGTGTACAGCAGCTCGGTTCTTCATGAACAGGCAGGTGGATACATGAGCAGTAAGAATCTGGTTTAAATGAGGCAGACAAGATTGAACTGAGCAATTATCTTTATCATCTATTAATCTGCTGTTTTACTTCCTTGATTAATCGTTTTGTCTATAAAATGTCAGAAGAAAAATACCTTTTTTATAATTTCATGGTGACGTCTTCAAATGTCAACAGTCCAAAATACAAAGATATTCAATTTACTGTCAGGTAGAAAAAAAAAAGACATTTGAGGACGTCATCTTGGACCTTAGGAAACACTGATCAACACTTTTCACCATTTTCTGACATTTTAGGGACCAAACAACTAATCGATTAACTGAGAAAATAATCAACAGATTAATCGATAATGAAAATAACGGTTAGTTGCAGCTCTACTGTCATGTGCGACAAAGAAAAGCATTAAATCGACACTTTTTGAAAAGCTGCAGCCAGCAAACGTTTGGTATTTTTGCTTAAAAAATGGGTTACTGGTAACAAAAGGCCAAAGAAAATGTATAAAAGTTTCATCATCAAAGGATAATGAACATGTTCTCTTCTTTGGTGTTTGTACCAGTCAGAAACACATGAAACATCTGAATACCAGCAGTAACCGTTCATGTTCACCTCTGTAACTGTGGACGAAGGTTTACAGCCTGTCCTGTTTAGACTAAACCTAAAAACTCAAAGTTGACATGACACGATTACTGTTAACTTGGATTAATGATGGCATTGAATGGATATTAGGATCCTGTTGGTTCTCTTTTAAATCTTTGTCTGAGAATGTGTGTCATTGGTTCAATCCTAGGTCTTCTTCATCGCTGGAGCCTAAACCTAGACAGCAGAGGTAACCAAACGAACCGGCCTGAGCTGAAGAATCATTTTTGCTTTAATCATACTCAGATTATCAGATATGACAATAAATATGGTAATCACACTAATAAAATACACCTCTATTTGTGATTTATTGTAGATTTTTTATCTCCAGCTTGACTGTGATTGTTAAAGCTTGGACTGATTCTTTACCTCCTTCCATGTGAAACCTGTGTTTGATAATATGATTGGAACTGAAGAAGAAGAAGCCGACCGCATGTCGTAACTTATTATGTTTTAAAGGTGAACTCCACCTATTTTCTACCTCAGTATGTGTTTCCAGGTGTTCTCTGTATAAAAAGTAGTATAAATAAAGCTTTTTGTGTGTCCAGCGGGGGCTGATGATGTCACTGATGATGTCACTTGAGTCAGCATCGGTTGGAGTTGGACAGAAGTAGAGCTGCAACGATTATATTGATCACCAACTATTTTGATAATCAACAAATCTTTTTTTTTTTAAAGATCAAAAAGCTGAAATTCTCTGAATGAAGACGTTTGATGACGTCATCTTGGACTCTGAGAAACACTGATCAACATTTTTCACCATTTGTTTTAACTAATCAGTTAATTCCCAATCCCAATCTCTGTCAGAACTGTCGGCCACAGAGTTGCATTGTGGGTAATGTAGGCACTAGGTTTTCACAAGGAAGAAGGAGAATAAAAAAAGGTGATATCTCTGGTTCTGCTGCACCGATGTTCATCCTTCTTATTAAAAACCGTCCATCATGAGTCTGATGTTATAGGAGTGTAATGATAAATCAGTTGTATCTGAGTCTCATAACGCAGCCTTCTCTCTACCTTCAGAGATCCGGTGCCTTGCTGAAGAGCACTTCTCTTTTTCTACTCGTCTCTTCTTCCTGTCTGTATTGCCATGACATGTAATGACTTCGGGGATTAAGTCTTCAGACTTCAGCCTCAGAGAAGGTTGAATACTTTGGGACTTTTTGAAGAAGAGGAGATCATTTATTAACCTGTTGCAAAGCCAGTCCATAATTTAGCTTCACTGATTGACGTCATGATGAATCAGCTTGAGGAAAATGTCATTTAAACTGTACAGTAGATAATTATCCTGTTACATCAACGTTAATCTTTGCTCATTTTCATACTAACTATTGCAAAAATGCATCATAATCCACCAAAATGAGTTTGCTAATAGGTTTGAGGGAAGATATACGCCACACAGACAGTCATAACTTGTTTTAAGCTGTTGTTGTGACCTGCCAGTTTGGACTACTTGATTTTTTTTTTTTTTTTTTAATGTCCTGCAGCCTCATGAAGTTGTTTGTTAGTGTAATGGAATTAAGTTGATTTGGTAAAAGAACCAGAAATAACAAGGATTCCTGTGTTCAGCATGCCGTACTTTATTTATTTCAGTTTAATTCGTCTTTATAAGCCAGTTTTTATTTTTTTTTTTGTGGTTGAACGTTGTGACTTGCACAGTAGCTCAGAAGTTTCCTCTCTTGGGCAACATCTATGATCAAATCACTGAAGTCATGTTGACATGACAGAATGTGCTGTACTTATGTTAGCTGTGTAACCGGTGAAGCTTTGAATATATTTCTGGTACAACACTGTCTGTTCCCTGTGAGCTGCCTCTGTGTGCTTTCAGCCCTTTTTATCTTTCTTCACAGCACACTGACATGTCTGTTATGTCATGCTATGATTGCTTCTTCTCAGACCTGTTCTGTCCTCTCCTCTCTGGCGAATGAAATCTTTAAACAGGTTTTACGTACCTGAGAGAACATGTTGAGTAATTCAGTCATTATGAACGTGTCAAGCTCTTTAAGGAGTGTTGAAGTTTGATACCCTGCTTTAGTTCTCTGATACCTGGCTAGCCAGTTTTTCTGGGGAACATTATTTTAAAACTGGGTGAAGAAAACTGCAGGCACCCATGTGTCTGTCTTTGGTTTTCCATAACTAGACTGATGTAAGGCTCAGAAGCTGTAATTAAAACGTCGTCCCAGCTGGGAGATAAACCGTTAAATAAAACACAGCTTCGGGTCGACACATTTATCACGTCACTTGAGGTTTAGAGACGTGATTTCCACATTAGTTAGTGAAACTTTGTTAAGGAAATCCCTTTTGCAAGAGAGATCTGAGAACAGATTTCTAGAGCTGCACAATATATTTCATTATTGATTAATCTGGTGGTTATTTCCTTGATTAAACGATTAATTATTTTGGCTGTAAAATGTTAGAAAATACTAAAAAAATAACCATTTTAAGTTTCTCAGTCAAAGATTATAACTTCAGATGTCTTATTTTATCTGACCAACAGTCCAGAACTGAAAGATATTCAGTTTACTACCATGTTCAACCAAAAGAGCATTAAATAATCACATTTGAGAAGCAGAAACCAGCAAATATTTTGCATTTCTGCTTAAAAAATGACTGAAACAATTGATCAATTATCAAAATAGTTGCGGATTAATTTTCTGCTAACTAATTACATCTACAAAAGATCACAATACGACATTCACACAGAACAACCATCACACACAATCACAAATATTTTTAATAAATATCAGTTAGTAAAACTTCATTCGTTCCAGTTGTGAGATGTTAATGGAAACCAGTCTGTCCCAGTTCAAAGTTTTGTGCCAACGTCTCCTGAATCGAATGGCGCTGTGGTAGAAAGCGTCCAGAGGTTTAAGGGTGGCGGCGGCGGCGGCAGCATGAGCATACAGGATATCTCCATAATCCAATGTGGAAAGTATTTTAGATTGAATAAACAAGCTCTGTTCAGCTAAAAGAATCCAATTTGAATGTTTTGTTTTTGAGCGAGATGTTCAACATGAGTTTTGTGGGACAATCTGCTGTCTAACCAAAGTCTTGAGTTTTTATAGTGCTGCACGATGTCAGTTAGTTTTCCATTTAGAGCGTGGATAGTCGTGCTCCTGTGAAATACAAACATTTAGCCTTTTTGGAGTCTAGAAGAAGCTTTAAATCAGAGAGGTCTGGAGGTTGTTTGCAGTATACAAGATGGTTTCATCGACGTAAAAATGGACATCACAGCGCTGAGCTGGAAAATTAATATTATTTATATACAGAGCAAATGTCAGGGGGCCTAATATTGATCCTTGAGCGACACCTTTATCAACCGTTTGGGGATTTTAAGCCATTAGCAACAGTTTGAACTCTATGGAACTGTTGATGATTTGAACAGCTGTAAGCAGAGACATTATTGCCTTTAAGGAAGCCACGTAGTTGTGAGTTGACCAGTGAGTCAAGAATTTTAGAAAGACCGGATATAGGCCGATAGTTGACAAGTGAGTAATCAACAAAAAACTAATTGGCAAGTATTTTGATAATCGATTAATTGTCTTGGTAATTCTTTAAAGCAAAAATGCCAAAAATGTTTAATCTTTTTCAAATTCGATGAGTTAATACTTTGTCATATATGGTAGTAAACTGAATATTTGGGGGTTTTGGACTGTTGATCAGACAAAACAAGACATCTGAAGAAGGCATTTTTCACTTTTTTTCTAACAATTGTAGACAAAACAATCAATCGAGAAAATACTCAGCAGATAACGATAGCGAAAATAATTGTTATTTGCAGCTCTGGTCTCCACTGTCGACTTTGGAAAAGTGTCACCTCATTATACTTTGGAAATCACAAACTCCATTAATTTGTAATGGAGAATAATACCTATCACTTCCCTGGTCTTTCTCTTCTTCTTAAACACTGACTGATTTCACTCTTTGCTGCTTTCTCTTGTTTCTTCCACAGATGTACCTTCTCCTTCTAAAGCTCAGCCTCATCCTCTGATGCAATTCCCTACAGGCAAGTTCTCTCTGCTCGCTGCGTTTCCCTGCCTCCTTCCTTTTATTTTCTCTCTCCACTTCTTTAGTTCCCTCCCTCGTTTGTCATTCAGCCACTTAGTTTAAGTGGCAAAAACAACCCTTTGCATGTAAGAAGTAGATGTGTGTCGTGTAGCCTTTACTGTACGTAAGATGCTTGTTTTAATTTGTACATTAGACACTAGTTTTGATGTTTGACATTGCTTGTGTTTGTGTTGCATTGTGACTCACATGAGAATGTTGTTGTAGACTAGACTGTCATGACCTTAAACAAGTAGTTTGTGGAGGAATAATGATTCTCCTCAGTGATTGACGGACCTGAAACAATATTGGTG
Organism: Thunnus maccoyii; assembly: GCF_910596095.1. Taxonomy (NCBI): domain Eukaryota; kingdom Metazoa; phylum Chordata; class Actinopteri; order Scombriformes; family Scombridae; genus Thunnus; species Thunnus maccoyii. The sequence goes on from NC_056546.1 coordinate 1,621,486, forward strand.
TTTGTAGAATTTATTATACTTGACAATATTTTTGAAACAGTTCTTTGAGAGGAATCATTATCTACCGTCACTTAACAGATTGTGTTTGAAATTAACACTGGGCATGGTTTATTGGCGCCAGACCTGGGGAAAAAAAATTCTAATACCACCATGCATCTGACCAGGATGGTATACTGACCACCAACCAAATGCTGGCAAATCTTGACTGTGGCAAGTAGTAGCTTCCCCAAGCACTTCGGCAGGTAACCAGCCATTTGTTGTAGTTCAGAATGAATTCACAGCCTTAGCTGTCCATTACAACAGTGACCCAATGCCAAATGAGTTTCCTTCCCTATTTTAGGTGTGCGTGATTTGCCTTTTCAAACTCTTAAAAAAAAAATCATATTTTTACAGCCTGAGTGATATTTTGTAATTTCAGCTATTATTGCAGTTGATTATTACATTATATTTTTGCAAAACGTGATTGCTGAGAACTGAAGATGGGGCAACAAGTAGGGCAAGCAGCACCTGGACGTCACTGGTGATATTTTTGGAAGAAAAAAACATTACAATTTTTACCACTCCCTTAATCATAAACATCCATTAGATTTTGCAGAGCTACTTCAGGGCTTTCCACAGTATTTCACAGTAGAGTTGGGCCAAGACCAGCTCCACTAACATCCTTAAAGTTAATACAATAATAGTACAACACTCCAATACAGTTGATAGTTAAGCATTCTGGGTGGTTAACTTTTTGAGTTTCACCTTCAATTTAATAGTTTAGGTAATGTGATTAATTGAATGATCGTTTGACCAGTAAATGTTGCTGCTCTACTGGGCTCTGTTTGAGCAATGTCGTAATATCCCCACATTTCCAAATCTCAGCATTAACTTAGTGTCATAGTAAAATGTTAGCATAACTGACAGAAATACCAAATAGCCAGAACTACGAACGCCTTTTTAAAGAGTAACTCCACTCTAGAGCAGTTCTCAGTCCTGCTTTTGGGGTTCTTTTTTTAAAGGGTAAAAACTCCAGCACCATTTGTTGTATTGAGAACAAATATATTGTCAGACTGATGTGTTTTGGTTTGCGGCCTTCATCAAGTTTAAGACTTGACTCTGATGAAGGCCACAAGCCAAAATGCATCAGTCTGACCATAAAGTTGTACTTAATACTACAAATGTTGCTGAATTTTTTTATTCTTAAAGACCGCCTTCCCTTCTCCATGCCCCTGCAAGTAGGTGAAGTTTTACCTGAAAGCACCCTTGACGTCCTCTCCTGATGACCCCCGGCTCTGCTTACTTTCCATCTCTTCCCGCTCTACTCTACATCTAGGCCTAACTAGCTAAATTAGGTGTGTTCACCCACTCTTGATTGGTTGAACCCATGTAATTTAGTTGTTATGGCTCCCCAGGAGCAGGACTGCTGTAGTGATTTGTGAACTGTGTAGTGCACAGGGTTTGTAGTATGTTGTCGCCACTAGTCGATAGTGCTTTTAATAAACAGTGCAAATATTAGACTCAGTATTTGTTTAAAATTTTAAAAAGTATGTTTTTCTTATCGGGTGGCCCCTTTGTCAGGCAGATGGCTATGTCATTATATTATCAGCTTGCTGGCTTTTTATACAAAACTAGTTAGTCATTTACCAAACTGTGTGTGAACTGTCTACCAGCCACAGCCAACCTTTTAGCAGCACTTGTCTGGTCTTTATCTCCTACCTTCTTCAAAATGTTTTCAGTAACGGTTCTACCCAGGTATGGTGGGCACTGTAAGGAATGGAGTATGTCTTTGATATGTGCTGTATTGCATTCTTCCTCCTCCCTTTCTACTCAAGCATTTGGGCAGAAGGGTGATTCCCCTGCTCCCATCTCTCCTCTCTCCCCTCTTCACTCCCCCGACTCTCTGGAGGAGCTCTCTCTGACCGAGAGTCCCAACCAGCCCCCTTCTTCAGGATCTGCTGGACCCCTGGGCTCCTTCTCTACTGAACCCCCCACTACTCACTCCAAGGACATGCCTTGGGAGGGTGAAGAGGGTGACTCTGGACCAGGCCGTAGTAAGAATAAGGAGGATCTTCTAGATCCATTAGCTGGTCCTTACCTGAGTTTAGGGAAAGACCCAGGGCCTCATAATCCGTGTGAAGACAGCGGAGTTTCCTTTTCACCTGAGGAGAAGCTGGTTAGCTCAGACAGGTCCTCCACTGGCCCCTCCCCTGTGACCCCCCAGATGATGGTCCCTGAGTCTCACCTTGCCTCCTCTAACCCAACAGAGCACTGGGATTCAACATTCCTATCATCTCAAGACAACTCCAAGGTCTCCATGGATTCCTTCTCCAAGGACACAGCCCCCATTAGCTCCTCCAGGTACGAGCCAGACCTGCACGGCAACCAGTCTGATGAAGATGATGACTTGATGTACGAGGTGAAGAAGAATAGTAACCCATTTGAGGGTTATTCCCCACTGGCGGACAGCGGCTACTCCCATTTTGGAGACTCCAAGTCCGACAGCAGTGCCACTAAAATGTCTGAGAGTCCAACTCCGGATCTGGTCCAATACGGGCAGTCTGGAGAATCCCAGGACAGTCCTCCATCTTTCTTAGATGACGAGAAAACATTTGAGACAGGCAAGATGGCCACTGACACGCTTATGCAGTCAGTGAGTCAATTCTCATCTGGTCTTAAAGACGATGATGAAGAGGAAGAGGAGGATTCTGCTCTGCCGCCATCACTTCCAGACATCCTGAAGTCTTCCCCGCTCAACCCTGAGAAAATCGACTCTGGCTCATCTGAGGGAAGCCCGGAGGAGCAGAGCCCCATTCTTGAGCGGAGGATGATGGAGTCGCCCAACCCTCCAATTAATCTGTCGGCTAACAACCCGTTTGCTTTTGATGCTAAAGTGTCCCTGCTGAAGGAGATGGCCGAGGAGATGGAGGTGAAAGCGTCCGACAAAGGAAAAGTTGAAGATGACAAAAGCTTTGGTGCATTTGATCTTGTCAAAGAGGCAGAAGAAACCACTCCAACTAAGGTCAAAGAAGAGGAACCTGTCAAGATCGAGCAGAAAGATTGGTTTTCAAGCCACGATTCTCCCAAAATGACCGAAAAGTTTGAGCCACTTGACTTCCAGAGCAAAAAGACCCCCGCTGAGGATTCAGATTCTGAGTCACCAACAGCAGACTCACTGTCTCCAGTCCTGGAAGCTATGGCTAAGAACCCTGCCAGCTTCCAGGTGGAAACAGAGAAGACCGACCTGAAGATGGAGGTGGAGGAGCCAGAGGTGGCTGAGGAGATCTCCGAGCATGAAGTCTCATCTGAGGAGTTCGAGTTCATTGAGAGACCTCCCAGGGGTGTTATCGATGAGTTTCTCGAGGCTCTTGATACCTCCAAGTTTGCCTCCTCCAAGGTCCCAGAGCTCTCCATGGATGATGATCTAAGCTTCGAGCAGAAGGATGTGGCTCCAGTTTCTCCCACAAAAGTCTCCCCACCCCCTGAAGTTGAAGAAGAAGCTGCAAGTCAGAGCTCCTACCGCCTCCTCACCCAGGCCTCCCCTCAGAAGAGCAAGGCAGAGCTGGAGAAGCTCGACATTCAACAGCCCCCACCCCAAGTATCCCCGCTCGTCCATTCCCCTGTCCGCAAACCAGAAGAGGCGGTCGCTAAGAAGAGTGTGGAGGGTGGAAAAGTGTTTAAGATGCCAAACGTGAACATAAAAGCAGGTAAAATAAAACAGTCCCGGCATGGAAAACCATCCCCCTACATCCTCCTCAGTTTTCACTGGCACTTCCATGTTCATCGGCATAATTTTCATCATCACTCTTTCGTTCTCCTCAGTTATTTTCTCCCAACCAACCAACCAGCAGCCAGTATTTACTTTAGATCCCACCCATCACTTTCTCCCTTGGTGTCACCTTTCCTTTCTTGCATCAACCCTTATTTTTTTTTGCATTTTCTTTGAAAATTAACCCTTGCATTTTGTGACGTCTTTTTTTAATTTGTGTGGTTCAACTTTTGCTTTTTGCTGCATTTTGTGCATTTTTGTCTCATGAGAATAACACATCCCTTCTATGTAACTAAGCCTTCATTTTTTTTAAGTTCTTAAGATGCGGTAAGTAAAATGTATTAGGCTTGATTTTTATTTCAGTTCTGGTGAAAACATGAAACATTTTTATTGCCCATTTCATAAAAAGTACAAATACCGTTCAAGATATTAGATGCACAATGAGCTGGAATGAGAAGTCATAGGATACAGACTTGCGTTTAAGTCGTTAAGGCGTTTTTGTTTGCTGACGGAGCGTTTTTGCTCTGTGGAATTAAATTACCTTGCTGTCAGTTTAGCTTCTCTCTTCTCTGGAAATAACTCAGGATGCCAATCTGAAACCCAAGACCACCTTATAGACCCCAACACCCACCCACATATATATATAAAATATATATATATACATACAGAGCTACCAGCCACACCCTGTGGCTCCTGGTTTGATTTATGGTATTCAATCTCATTTTAATGGTACACAAAATTCACTGTTCAGTATGTACCTCAGTTTTGGGCTCATGATTCGGTACGTTATCAGTACAGCAGGAAAAAAAAGAAAGATAGAAAATAACAATTTGGTCCTTTCATTTTAAAAATGTTAACATACAACAATGGCGTATCGGGCGTAACTATTAGTGAAACACTTTAGTTGTGTGGAAAAAGTAAACCAGATTTCTGTTCACCTGCTGACAGCTAATTTGTGGTCGTTCGGAGTCGGTTCTTACGACGTGCTGTCTGACCACGTTGGTCGTTCTGAACGGTTTCACTCAGGTGGAGTGAATAGCTGACCGTCACAGAGAGGGGAGGGGGAGACCTGATATCGTTTAAATACAAGGAAGACAGCACATATTTTAATAATAGTGTTGCACTCTGTCGGTGTCATGGGAGGGTCGTCCAGCTCGGGTCTCTCGTTTGTCAGCTTGTTAACTATTATGACAGTAATTGTTTAGGTCACAGAGTATACCGAACAGGAAAGTCGCTTACTGAAGCAAACATCCCGTACCGAACGCTTCAGGACGAATACACGTACCGTTACTCCTCTATTAAACACTGAGGGGCTGCTGCTGTGAGATCCATAGTGGTGATCACAGTTTCTTCACAGTTTACTGATGTTGTTCCAGGATTGCCCACAACATATAAACACAAAATAATTAGGCCAAATAAATATAAACATAAATATAGACATACAACTTAATATGGCTCCTACAAGGCCGTTGAACCAAAATGTATTTAAAAATGTTCATTTTAATTGGGTTTTATATAAGAAATTGACAGATTAAGGTTTCCTGGAATACACTGGTCCAAGCGTGACATTTTGTGTTGAAGTGGTGCAGTAAATGCTGTTTAAAGACATTAAATAATTAATTGAAAAAAGATTTAGTGATAATGAAAATAAATCCCTGAGGAAGATTCGGGTGCAGTAAATACATTTGAATTTATCTTGTCAACTTTTTAATTTTTAGTACTTTAAAAAAAGCAGTGTGCCTTGAACTTTTTGGGGGGATTCCCTCTCTTGTGGACGTAAGTTATGATAATGAAAAAGTGACAGAAATAATCCTATTGATAACCTTAATGAGGCTGCTATCACGTCCTCTAATATCAGGGCAGCTTTCTGCACTAAATCGCACAAGCGATGATGATAAAGAATCGAGTGTTTCAACGTGAGGAAAAAAAAACCCCTCTCCAGATCTGTAAAACCTAGTGTTTGTGGTACGTCTTTATCGTACCCTGAGGTAATTATCTGAGCATAAAACTGCAACTGTAACGTTATTTCAGTGAAGTAAGTGGCTGTTTGATAATTTATCAGACAGATGCAGAGCTGCCTCCTGCAGGGCTTTTAGAAAGTGATGAATCGCCCCCGAGGCTCTGCTGTCTCTCTGAAGACAACACAGCTTAGTCTTCATTTTAATAGATGACTCAGTTTTATTTAAACTGATATTGATCCGTTAACACACACACACACACACACACACACACATAGTGTTACATACATTCAGAGCAGACAGCCACTGTGTAACTAGAGCAGCAGGACTTTGCTCTTTGGGACAAGCTGCTGAGGCTTTAACTGTGTGTGTGTGTTGGAGGGATCTCCTGTTAATTAAAGCCTCCTCCTCCTCCCTGCATTGCGACACTGGCAAGTCCACAAAGGGTTCTCCGACCCAGAAACCACTCAGCAAACATTCTTCGTTATACAACTTGAGGTGCAGCGCTGGGATGTGAACACACAGCGGCTGCACCTTCAGTCTGGGAGGAGACTCGGCGGGCGGGATCAGTTTTATCTAAGAGAGAGATTTTCTTATTGTCAACAAATCTCATGGGCCGAGTCAAACCAACAGTGATCTGCTCGCTCGTAGCTCGTTGAGCGAGTATTCTGGCCTCTTAACGCTGCGTGACGTCTGGTGAAAATGAGATGAGAGGTTGCAAACTTAATTTCATTCTGTGGTTTGTTAGAAAATTAGCCGTTTGACTGATGCGGCGGGGGAGGATTTCATAGAAAATTAGCTCATCAGAAATTTGATAATTCTATTTTCAAATGTTATTTCATTAACACAGTTTGATAATTTCACAAGACGAGCAGCTGGAGATGAAGTCATGCAGCTTCTGCTTTAATGACTCTGTTATGATGAAGAGAGGAAACGCAGTCGATGAAATTCATCCAGTTATATGTAAAAGATTCAGATTTTAAAGCCATAGTTGTCGTCTACTGGTTTATCTAGATAACGTCTCGGGTGTGTGTGTCATTCCCACACTAGATTACATCAGCAGTGTACTCACGCTGTAGAGATCAAGGTGAAAGGTCACTGTGACAAACTTTGCACTTTCCTTTTTACATAATTACCTCTTTCGACACTGAAATCACGTTATTTTAGCCTTCGGTTTCGTAAACTGAGGCATCAGATGATAAGAGAGCCAGTAGGTCATCACAGGAGGAAACTGATATCAGGACGGTGGTCGCTGTGGTCAGACCAAACCTGACAGGTCACCAGACATACATACATGTATGAATTCAGACGTCTCTGTGTGTAGACCTCAGAGTCCAAAGTCGTCGTCCTCCTTCTCTGAGTCATAACTCAAATCTGAACATATACTGATAGCATTCAGCGTGACTTACACTTCCTGAGGATATCGTTACCTCTAATAACCATAAATCCACTCTGCTGAGAACATGAGTACATCCTGCTAACAGCTGATTCACATGACTTTTAATGAAGACTGTTTGACAAAATGTAAACACATATCAGCTAATAATGGAGCTGAAGGAGAACAGCAGCCGACTGTGTCAAAGAGAGAATCAATCCAATAACACACCTAACAAGAGGGATCACAGAAAATACTGTTATTGTGCCCTCTAGTGGGAGAACTGGGTGACTACCGCTCTGCTCATGTAAAAGCATCTGAGGATGGATTTCTGTCTGCTAGATTCTGTTTGGTGTCAAACTGGTTTTTTCTTCACTTCAAATAAACACCCAGTAATCATTAGCAGCAGCTCAATAATCTGCTTCTCTGGCAGAAAATCAAGCATTAACTGGTGTTTGTTATTCCTAAACCACCTTATTCGCAACAGCAACGGCGCCTGGAAGGTTTAAACCACTTTAGCAGATTATTGAGGCAGAATTCATTTCAAATCTTTCAATATTTTTGTGCCAATATCTTCATTTCAGTGCTGACACAAAACAAAAACGTTCATGAAGAAATATATTTTCTACAAAACCCTGTTTTCCTTTGATAAAAGAAGTCAAAGTTCTCAAATGTTAAATGTTCAAACATTGTGAACAAGAACGTGCAAAAACTAATGAATGTAAATTTAAATCAAAGAAGACCATGACTTGCTGTTTTTTTTTTGTTTTTGGGAAAGTTTGTTGGACGTTTGAAGCTTCACCTTGGATTCACTTTCATAATCTAATATTTTATAGAATAAACAATGAAATTATTGTCCTGATTTGGACCATTTGATGCCAGCTACTCAAAACTACATTGTTTTTTTAGCCTACAAATTAAAAAATATGCTGAATCAGCTGTTAGCAGCTAATTTTTTTTTCCTTCTGATTTCCGAGCAGATTGATGGATGTTTAATCGTGATGGACATTAGACATAATGATATCCTCGGGAAGTTTAAGTCACATTGAGTCTAAAAATACGTGTCTGTGTGTTTTAGATGTGTCTGAGTTACGACCTTGAGGAGGAATGTTGACATTAATTGCAGAGATCAGGCTCTAAAGGGTTTAAAATGAGCTGTATGTGTAGTTCAGTGGTGAATTTTTGGAAGCGGCCTGTCGTGCTTTATATATTTGTCAGGTTTATGTTTCCAGAGAGATCTGTAGTTGTTGTTTAGTTGTTGTATTACACTGAGCCTGGAAGCATCAACTGAATTAATCAGTTTTAAACAGACAGACAGAAATCATTCATCTGCTCCGTGTCACTGCTGTGTCAGCAGATCTGAGAAAGCTGGTGGTGGGGGAGGAGGAGGAGGAGGATGACGAAGGGAAAGGAAAAGGAGGGTTGAAGTTGGAAGGAGAAAGGAGGGGAAAGTGTAAGATCAGTTTGGGAGGGGGAGGGGGGGGGGGGAGAGGGGGAGCTTGCCAGGAGGGGGGAGGGAGGGAGGGAGGGAGGGAGGGAGGGGGGGAGGCGGAGACGTTTATAGTTGCTGCGTCAGAGCGCTAGCAGCAGACAGTCAGCTGACGGTTGATTCGCTCTCTGCAGTCGTCTCCTCCAGAGGAAGCCTCGCTCAGGTTCTCCCCTCCCTCCCTCTTCTTCTTCTTCTTCTTCTTCTTCCTCCTCTTCCTCTTCCTCCTCCTGCAGCCGAACACACACACACACACACCACACACACACACACACACTTACTGCCTCTGCTGGTCCCTCTCTTCCTGGAATGTGTGTTTGCTGATCGGACAGCATGGAGAACAACTCTGTGGACACAAAGGAGCGCGAGGCTGCCGCAAAGCACTGGAAAGAACAGGGTACACCTCCAGCTTTTACCTTTTCTGTGTGTTTCTTTTGGGCTGGTTTAGACGTTTCCTCCGCTGTGAGGTGAGCAGGACGCTGACACCGCTAGCAGGGTGTTCGCTGCTGCAAGGTGCTTTAAGGAGAAACATCCTGCAAAATGCTTTTTTTTTTTTTTAAATTTAAAATGACTTCTTATGCAGTCATGATGTGTATGTTTTGTCCGCTGAAATGCATGTTTTAGGTTGTTTCTCATCATATGTGGATTGATTGTTAATACACATTGCAGCACTTTCAGTCCCTCTGCTGGCTCCGTCGATTCAAACGCAGCTTGGAAACTTTCAGACGTGAGATTTAAAAAATATATATATATATACAAGACATGTATGAATATTGAAAATCAAGGTTTAAGATGTGAACTTTTTCATGTAAGAGCTATCTTAGACTTTCTGATTGTGACTACCTCGACAGATACCGAGAGGCTCTGACAACCGAGACGCATGATTGCAGAATTTTTCCGTTAAGGTCTCGTCCTTGGGCAACTGCAGCGGCTCCGGGCCATTTTCTGGCAGAGACGGGGGGGGACCTTTGGACAGTCAGCCAGCCAGTCAGCCAGTGTGACCAAAGGTAGACAGCAGAGAGGAAGAAGTGGAGGGAGGAGGAGGAGGAGGAGGAGGAGGGGATGTGTGAGCCGAGTGACGTTAGCTGGCAGTTTAATGATTGGCTAGCGTGGCGGGGGATATGCTAATGAGCTGGAGGAGAGTCAGAGAGCGGAGCTGTGAGGTTTCTGCACAGGTAACGGTGATAAACAAACCGACATGTTCAGTGTTTTTCTAGAGTGAAACACAGATTATGTTCCTGCCACATGTGTCGTAGAGTCAGACTGCTGGAACCGAATATTACCTGTTCACTCAGTTTACACATGTTGATCAGTTTAAACGTTTTCATGGTTCCAGCTTCTCACATGTTTCTTTTCCTTCTCATGAATTAAAGTAAACTGAATATTTTTGGATGTTTGTTGGACAAAACAAGAAGTTGAAGAGATGCCTTGTGCAAAAAACCCAAAGATATTCACTTTATATTGATTGATTGATTGAGAGGAACCATCATATTAAAGTACTAAACATTCAACTCAGTCATCTTGTTCTCACCGCCTGCACAAGTTTCAGTTTATTATATTCAGGTTAATAACAGTGGAAATAACACTCTGGACTATTGTTGTGTTGTTTTATATAATTATTCAATACTTTGGCAGATCTGGTGTTTTTAAAATGAAATCGTCCAATAAAAATCAATCAATTTACTGTTATAGAGGACTAAATAAACCAGTTAATATTCACATTTGAGAAGCTGGAATCAGAGAATTTGGACATTTTCTTCTTAAAAAAACTCCTCAAAACGATTAATCAATGATTCGAATAGTTGGTAACTAATCATTGCAGCTCTAATTCAGTTTACTGTCATTTATGACAAAGAAAATCATTAAATTATGACGTTTGAGAAGCTGAAAGCAGCTGAAGTGAATAAAGAGTCCTGGGATGCGTAGTGTATGTAGACTGTCAGCGTCAACATATGTTATCTGTCTGCTGATCATCATGTGTCCCGTTGTTGTTTCATCATCTGAGGCCGCCGTGCGGCTGTCGCTTCACATCTCCACACCGAAGCCTTTTGTGTGCTGTGTGTGCGCTTCATAACAGAGTGTCAGCTCGGCTCTGTTCATCCAGCCGTCACTCAGGAGGGAGACGAGCCGGTAACGAGCGAGCTTCACGAAGCGGCGGAACGTGTTCGCTGCACGACTGAGAGAAGCTGCCGTGTCTCCCGTCAGGCTGTCAGGAGGGTTTGTGTGCGACGCTACGAGGCCGAGTCGCACTGTGACTAAGCACTATTTGGTGTGTGTGTGTGTGTGTGTGTGTGGTCGAGACTGTGTGTTTGCAATAGTAGTGAAATAACTTTATGTTGCAAGTCAGACTGCACAGAGTGTAATCCATCTGAAGAAATGAAGAACATCATCATCATCATCTTTTTGACCTCTTGCATGTTTTTCTCGGGCAGAATGACTCACCGTCTCCCCGCTGAAGTCTAGAGCTGCAATGATCAGACAGAAAATTGATCAGCAACTATCTTCATAATTGAATAGTCATTTTTTTTAAAGGAAAAATGACATAATTGCTTGTTGTTGTTTCTCAAAGGTGACGATTACGAGCTTTTCTGTGTCGTATATGACAGTAAACTGAATATCTGAAACGAGCATTTTTTCAGTATTTTCTGAATTTTTATAGACGAACAGTTAATTGATAATGAAAATAATGTTGAGTTGCAGCTGCAGTGAGGTCACTGAGATGCTCTGAGTGTTCAGTAGCAGATTTGCTTCATCAGCACTTGGAAAGCATCACACGTTACTTTGGTGGCTTCAAGTCGTTTTCACTACTTCTGGAGGTTTTAGAGACTAAATAACTAATTGATTAATTGAGAAAAATAGTCATTGAATTTGTTAGTTGCAGCCTTAATATCATATAATTAATATACAGAGAAAAATCAGCTCTATTGAAGCCTGTCTCTGTGTGTTTGGACTGCAGCTCTCTCAGCTGACAGCTTCTAGTTCCTTACATGGATTTTTTCATTTTTTAAAACTTCAGCAGATCTCTTGATCTGTTTCTTCCATATCAGTGGGTCGGTTTGAATCCCTGACTTTTATCTGTTCTGCTTGGCATTTCTGGAGCCTTGTTGTCCTTTTACAGCCCGGTTATGCAACGCTCCTCCTCATCATCCTCCTCCTCCTCCTCCTCCTGCTGTCATAATCCTTATTAGAAAACCCATTTCTTCATGATAAGAGACGCCCTTTCACACAGATACATGCGTCCGCAGGCCTCCGTTGAACTTTGAACGCTCTGCAGCATCACTAAGCGTCTACACCTAAATCTAAATTCAGCTCAAATACCGGTGGAGTTGTGATGTTTAAGGTGGAGACTACTCTGAACTCACATGTTTGTCAGTATCAGTTATGTGTGGAAAGGATCATAAAGGAGGTTTTGTGTTTTATTGTGCAGTCAGTCATAAAGGACACGAGAGTCTCGTCATGAATCGGTAGCAAAGTCTACAACTAGTGTACAAGAACATAAAGACGACTGTTTATTTATCAAACAATAACCACTAATTCTGACAGTTATTTGATTTTTTTTGTTCTCAGAAATACATTTTAAAAGTGAAAAAGTAAGTAAAGCTAAAGTTGTGTTGATGCCTGTAGACGCATTTTACATTTAGCATGTTTAGTGCGATATTCTCTAAGATACACAGGCAATTAATTGGAATTGATTAACTGTAAGTGCACCAAATTACTACTCTAATAGCAAATTACAGTTCCTTCCTTCCTGAGAGTCCTCCTGTTCATACTGACCATCAGAAGATCCCTTCATAATACACTTATACATAAGTCCCTCAATACTTCCACCTGCTGCTCAACAGGGAAACACTGTCCGAGGAAACACAAAGAGGGAACTTGATGCTAAAAGACTGTAAATGTGTCAGATATCCACTTGATATGACTAACTCAGACTGCTGAAGCTGAATAGAAGCTTCACACAGACTTTTAAATGACTGTGTGGACACACTGTGGATTTTGGCCTCCATCACTTCCATTGAAAGCACATTTGAAGGATCTTTCAATATCCAGTATGAACAGGAGGAATGATTACAGACACCTGACTGCTGGTTTAAGACACACTTGAAAAATTGTGAATCTGTCCTTTAATTTTCACTCTTCAGTTTACATCATGAAGTTAAAGGTGTGATGTGTTATATTTGCAAAAATTATTGCATTCAGTGGTGGAAAGTAACTAAGTACATTTACTCAACTACTGTACTTAACTACAATATTGAGGTATTTGTCCTTTACTTGAGTATTTCCATGTGATGCTACTTTCTACATTTCAGAGGGAAATATTGTACTTTCTACTCCACTACATTTATTTGACAGCTTTAGTTACTTTTCAGATGAAGATTTGACACAATGGATAATATAACAAGCTTTTAAAATACAACACATTGTTAAAGATGAAACCAGTGGTTTCCAACCTTTTTGGCTTTTGACGTCTTACAAAAAGCAGTGTGTAGTCGGGGTCACATTTCACATGTCTATGAGTTGTTAACAGCTCCACCAAATAGTGATTTTTCCCTCTAAACTTCTCACATGCTTTCATTTCAATAAATGTTCAAATGATCCAATATTTCAGCAAAAATCAAAGATTAGAGAAAAAGTCCAAAAACTGAAAACAGATTTGTGTATCAGAACTTTGTTTTTTCTTCTTTCCTCTCCCATTAATCATCTCACCACCCCTCAGATTTATCTGCTGACCCTTTGGAGGGGCCCGACCCCTAGGTTGGGAACCACTGGACTAAACTAGCTAACTGTATATAAAGTAGTGTAAACTAGCTCCACCTCCAGCAGCTACAACAGTAACATGCTGCTCTAACACTGATGCTTCACTATTAATAATCTAATGATGTCATATATAATAATATATCAGTCAGAGGGACCAAACCACTACTTTTACTGCAATACTTTAACTACATCAAGCTCATAATACTTATGTACTTTTACTGCAGTAAAGGGTCTGAGTACTTCTTCCACCTGTGAACTCGTTACACTCCTCGTGTAGTAATCAGCGTCCATCCACATTGAGAGGCGGAGCTGCGCATGTCCGCCTCTCTCTCCGCCTGTCTATCTCTCTCTCTCTCTCTCTCTCTCTCTCGGCCTGTTTCTCTGTCTCTCTCCCCGCCTGTCTGTCTCTATCTCCGGCCTCTCTGTCTCTCTCTCTCTCCCCTCCTGTCTCACGTCGTCAGGCGGAGCCGCCGAGCTGCTGCTGCTTAGTGGAGGTTCAAGATGGACGCCAAACAGGGTTAGTCTGGTTATAATCTTTTGTTTACCGACCGTCTCTTGCCTCGATTACATGCCGCATTTGCGTAGCGTTATGTCACGTTTATGACCGGCTTTATGTTTGCATGAGCACCGAGAGAACGGCCGCGGTCAGCCTGGGGAGGGTGGAGGGAGGACCGGGCCGCCTGCGGAGGTCATGCCGGACGGTGTAACGGTTCCCCTGCTGGTGAGGACGCCGCTGTCAGACGGCATCCTGGGGAGGATATTTAAACACTTCGGGGTCGTGTTAAAGAGAGAGAGGAGGATGCTGGAGGTTAAAACACAGCGGGTAAAACGGGATCAGCGGCCCGTGTTTAGCTCACTGTGATGCGGTCTATTTTTAGCCAGGCTCCGGTGGAGCTAGCACGCCTGCTACCATATGTAGCCAGGCGGCCACATTTGGACCTCCTCCTCCTCCTCCTCCTCCTCCTCCTGTCATGTTGGCTGCTCGGTCCGTGTCTTTACATGCACACAATGGCTCTAACGACCAAAAACTACCGGCCACCGCCGCTGTCGTTAACGCCACCGTGTCGGCTAACAGAGCTAGCATCGAGTTAGCATCCTGTGCCGTCTGATAACGCAGGGACAGCTAGCTGTCAGCTAACTGCGAACGCCCACATGTCTGCTCCATAAACACGAAGCTTCCAGAAAATGAACCAGTCCTGCGGTTTCTGATTAATTCTGTGTCTAAATATCCTCCGGTTGTGTTTAAAACCAGCCGAGAGGCGTCGTCTGGTCTGGAAACTGCAGTTTGTCGTAATGAAAGCGCTGCAGCACTGACATCTATTTTTAAAATGGACAATCGTTAAGATAAGTCGAATATAATAGACTGTAGTTAAATGTAGTATGTACTTTGTGGGGCAGTGGTGGCCTAAAGGTTGGAGAACTGAGCTCAATCCCCGGACCGGCAGGATAAATCTGGGTGGGGAAAGTGTAAAAGCAGCCTCATTACCGCCGCTGACGTGCCCTTGAGCAAGGCCTCTAACTCCAACCGCTTCACTGGAGCTGCAGCTGGTCAGACTGTGGATGTGTGTAACTGTGTGCATGTGATCAGGGTATTCCTCAAAAGAGAGGCTTCCTCTCAGTGAATAAATTAAAGTTAAAAATAAAAAGCTTCAGATGGACGTTAACTGTGCAGAAAGGTTTCCAAGCAACAGAGGAGCTGATTATACTGTTCAGTCTCACATGTAAATTTATCATTAATGTCTGATGTTTAAACATTATAAATTATAATTCTCATGTATTACAGTTGGCTTTAGTGTTGTATATTAATGGTATCCAGCCAATCATCCATTGTTTTCTGCTGCTTATCCGCGTCCAGGTGGTGATTTATGAGTAATTAGTTATATTATTGGGAATGATTGTTATGATTGCCAGGACTTAATGACAAACGTCAAATAAATTTAAATAAACCAACTTTATTTCAGATTGCACTTGGTAAATGATTCTAGGTCTTATCATCATTAATGGTTTTTATTGATACATTTCATACTTTGACCATTAAAATGTCTTTAAAAGTCTTAAACTTACCTTAGTGAAGCCTGCACAAACCCTGGATATTGGAAAATCAAGAGAGATTAAAATATCCCAGATGCTAAGGTGACTTCTTCAAAATGTCTTGTTTTGTCCGACTACCAATCGCAAACTCAAAGATATTCAGTTTACTATCATATAGAGCTGCAATGATTAGTTGATTGATAGAGAATTAATAGGTAACCATTTTGATAATTGATTGATGTCATTTTTTGAGGGTAAAAGTTTAGCAAGTCTCAGCTTCTCAAATGTGATGATTTGATGCTTTTCTTTGTCATACGTGATAGTAAACGAAATATTTTGGGGACTTTTGTATTGTTGGTCAGACAAAACAAGACATTTATAGACTTTGATGAATTATAATGACACTTTTACACTATTTTTGTAGACAAAACAGAAATAATCGTTAGTTGCAGCCTTACTGTCGTATTTGATGAAGAAAAGTAGAACATCTTCACATTTGATTTGCAGAAATCAGCAAATAGTTTGCATTGAAAATTGAAACAATTAAAGAATGTGTCGATTGATTATTCAATTGATCATTTCAGCTCATGTTTCTCTCTGCATTGTAACTTGAATATTTCTAGTTTTTTTCTTTTTTTTACTGTCAGACTAAATATGTAGTTAAAGACACTTTGTGCTCTTAGAAGTTGTGACTGGAATTTATAATTTCGACCTTTAATAACCTGATCAATCAATCAATAATGAAAATAGTATTTGTTACTAAAGATGCACTAATATGAAAGATGGAAAAGCAACAAATCACATTTGAGAAACTGAAAACAGAGAATGTTCTGCAGTTTTGAGCGATAATTACTTAAATAATTGTTTCAGTAAGTGTTTATAGTTGTTGAACAGATGAAGCAGTCAGTTGGGTTTATCTGCTTGGAAACAGCAACTTGTTGCAGTAAATCTGATTTGAGGTTTTCAGCCTCATAAGCTCATTTTATTGCCTGTTAAGCCGTTTTAACAAATATTTTAGTCGGCTGCCAAATGTTTTGTGGCCGGTCAGTCAGTCTGCGGCGTTGAGCGGCGTGAACACATCACCAGCAGCAGCACCTGTCTTTGTGTCTCTGAGCAGGAGAACATCAGCTCGGTTTGCATTTGAATGCTGCTTTGCTTATCAGAAAACACTTTATCTGTCGATGTATGCGAGACCTTTGACACTTCAGCTCACTGTCTGGTTCTTCCAGCAAAGTTGCACCTCTAGAACTGATTTAACATATTACACAAAACACTGAAAGTGCTCCGGCCCACCATTTTAAAGTGAATTGTTGAATTATCCAGGCCTGTAGTATTAGCCGTGTGGCTGCTGATAAGAGAGGCAGAAACATTAAACTGTCAGATTCCAGCGTGCACTTCGACATGATGCGCTTGTCGTTCAGTCAGAAAGTACAGCATGTATCGGCTGTGAGCGACGTCAGCGCTGCAGCGGCCTGCAGGACACCCAGGACTCTCCTTCACTTCTAATATTGTCCACTGACCTGCCTGGAATTCCCTGGTGAAATATAAGCATGCTCGGGTCCGGGCTCAGGTCACGAAGCTCAGCTGTCCCCCCCAGGGGAGAGTCCGACCCCCCACCCATCATTTCACCACCCGAATATCTGTGTCCTCAGAGAGGGGAAAAGCTCCCCGCGGCACCCAGCACAGAGCTGCAACTAACCATTCATGATTTAATCTGTCCATTGATTGATTGTTTTCTTGATTAATTGATTAGTTTTTTGGCTCAGAAAATGTTGAAAAATGTGAGTCACTGTTTGTGAAAACCCAAGATGACGTCCTCAAATATCTTTTTTTGTCCACAAAACAAAGATATTCAGTTTACTGTCATAGAATCAGAGAATTTGGACTTTTTTGTTCCTTAAAAAATGACTCAAAACGATTAATCAGTTAACAGAATAGTTGGCAACTAATCGATTAATTGACTAATCATTGCAGCTGTTGAACCAGCGAACCTCTAATATAGAGCTGCAACAACAGAAAATTAATCTGCAGTGTTTTTGATAATTGAATAATTGTTTTATGTCGTTTTTTTAAAGCAAACATGCCAAAAAAAATGTTGGTTTCAGCTTCTCAACTGAAAACATGAAGCTTGTCTTTGTCGTTACATGACAGTAAACTGAATATCATTTTGGTTTTGGACTGTTGGTCGGATCATTTTGCACCATTTTACGGACCAAATGATTTATCGATTAATCAGGAAAATAAGTTGTAACCCTACTCTGAGATGTCATCATGGTAAACAACGGCTTGAATAGTGGCGGTTGCTCGTGACTCGACTCAACACGAGAACCCCGTTCATACTGAAAACAGCACATGATGATGATGTCTGTAATAATTATCCGTCCTCTACTGCAGCTGTCGAAACTCTGAACTCAAAATTTTTTGTCAGTTAAAAGCTGCTGGACATTTGATTGGTAAAAAGACAAAGTTGGACATTGGAGCAAATGAGGTCTGAATCAAACCACGACTCAGAGTTTAAATCTCAACACTGAGCTGTGTCGTTCCATAACATCATCATTAAGATGTTTTTTTTAGAGGAGGGGGGCTCTTTTGGGCAGCTCATTAAGTGGAGCTGGTGTTGCTTTACTTGAAGGTCATCGTTTTGGCGTCGGGGGGTAAAAAGTAGAAGAAAGTCCAGAAGGTACAGAGATGAGGAAGATCAGTGAGTCAGAAGCTGCAGTGAGTTTCCTCCTGCAGGGTTTTTTTTTTTTGGACTCATCTGAACGTAAAGAGAGTCTGATATATAGCTAACGTGTGACCTCTGACCCCAGCAGAGCTAAAGATGCTCCACCTCCAGAGGATCACACGCTCCAACCATGTGACGGTTGGAGAAGTGAAGCAGAAAATTTGACTCTAGTTTCAGCTGCCAGTAGAGTCAGAAACTGTCTGAAATAGATTTTCCCTGTAGAGATATTAACTCAACACTGATTGATTTTGTGAGACTCTTACATTTCTAGTTTGGACCCAAAACTAATTGATCCCCTGACTTTATCTTGACTCTGAATCAGTGCGTCTCCCACATGTCACATGACAATCTCATTTTTTTCTGAGCTCATTGTGCACATTAGCTGACAAGAGATGTAAAATAAACAGATTTTGTGTTTAAGGCTCATGTTAGAGACAAAGTCTGGTCATGCAAAGTTTCCCTAAAGTGTCTATAATCAATATCTTTTAAAGTAATTGTCTGATGTGTCAGTGTGTAATGTGTCGGTCGTGGCTCATAGTGATGAACCTACAGAGACTCTGCAGCTCCTCTCGGCTTTACGGAGCTTTATAGTGAGTTTCAGCTCATTGTTTATCTGTCCGGCTGCAACTTTACTGTTCTGGTTCACTCTCAGAGTCTTATAGCGTCGTCTTCAGAGAGAAGAAGCTGTAAAAGTCACTGTACACTACCTGCTCAGCACCAAACAGACACAGTTAGCTGTAGACTAGCTGGTGAACATAGTGGAGCATTTAGCAGCTAAAGAGCCAGATATTTCCCTCAAGAGTTGGTAGAGAGTAAAAACAGAGCTAAAAGAGAGTGAATATTGGACTTACATTCACCAGGTGAACAGAAACACGACTCCACATGAATGATAATGTTGCTCCGTAACTGCTGGATGTGAAGTAGGCAGCTATTTGCTAACATGTTAGCCACAGCTACTTTTTAAGCAGGTAATGTGAGAGAAGTTATGTTGACAGACTATTTTACAGCAAAAAAGTGGACAAAAAACATAAATATAAACAGCTTTAACCAGATTGAAACTATAAAGGACCAAAAATAGAACCCTGAGGAACCCCACAAGTAATTATTGTCATTATCAATGTGAGGTTGATGTTGCTCCGTAACTGCTGGATGTGGAAACAAGCAACTGTTTGCTAACAAGTTCAACATATCAACTTAAAAGATGATCATATGTCAGTGTTGTGGTCACTGCTTGTTTCTGCTGAAAACTAGTGGATAAAACAATCAGTTAATGCAGGTTTAATTGATTATTGGGCGTGTTAATTGTTGTACACAAGTATTTTAAACAACTTGTGAGGTCAAAATCGCAGCACAATCCAACTAAATTAGCTATTTGAACTATTAATCAAATAAATATAATTTAAATTCTAATAAAATAAATTCTTCATTTAAATATGTCTTTTTTTAGCTGTTAAATTAAAGGTCAGACAAGTTCAACATATGAAATACAGTAAATAATGCTGCTGAACGTCCAGGCTTCATTTGGAAAAAAACCAAACTCAGTCCCCTCTGTTGTCTGGATGATTGACACTAACCGCTCTTCGTCGTCGTCCTCCTCTTCCTCCTGCAGTGGTGGATCTCCTCTACTGGCGTGATGTGAAGACCACAGGAGTGGTGTTCGGCGCCATCCTGCTGCTGCTCCTCTCCCTCACGGTGTGCAGCATCGTGAGCGTCTGCTCCTACATTGGCCTGGCTCTGCTGTCAGTCACCATCTGCTTCAGGATATACAAAGGCATCCTGCAGGCCATCCAGAAGTCAGATGAGGGACACCCATTCAAGTGAGTACCAGACAGACGAGACTAAATAAGCTTTCAGGGTCACGAAGGTAAAAAAATATTGACTTTTCCTTCATTTCTGAGAAGTCTGCATGTTTCACGTTTGAGGCATTTGACTGATAAAGACTCTAAAGTAATAATAATGTGTATTAATAGTAACACAGTTTGGAATAAAGCACATTTTAAGGTATTCAGACACTTTTTTATATAACAGACTAGAATCTAATCTAGAACAAGTGACACCAGAGTAGCGTTGGATATAAAATCAAACATTAAAAGTGAGTTTTTATTTGATTTGCATCCCTGCATGTCTGGTTTCATGGAAAATGAACCCGGCCAATCACAGAATGATCAATGACCTGATTAATCTTGGAGCTGGAGGCAGTGTGACCTGGCTGCTGATGTGATGGATGTATGTTGGACCCCAGATTAGATTTTTTTTCTCTTTTGAAGTTTTGTATTTTGATGGTTTTAAACAACTTTAAGCTTCAGTCTTTTTATTATTTATGTTTTTATGAACACGTGAGGAACTATAAGTGGATCTTTTATTAAAGTTTTCTGTTTATAACTGAGCCTTTCTTCTTCCACGTCTTGTTGTTTTGTTTGATCGTTCATCCTCCTTCCTGGCTGTGCGACAAAACCTTCTTACTGTGTTCGACCTCGCAGCGCTTTACAGACCAATTAGCTCAGATTAACACACTGTAAGCCGGGGAAAGTGAGCTCAGAGTCAGTCACATTACAAGCTGATTTCTACAGATTTTCCAGGTTTTAAACTTCAATAAGAAGACAGAAAAGAAGCTGAATTTCCTCGTTCTTATTACGAGGAAACGTCAGAGCTTGAAGTCAGATTTGTACACTTTGAATCCTCGTCTGTGCATCTATTCGTCTCATCCTCGGCTCCTCTGTTCTGTATTAAACCCGCTCCTCTGCTGTCTCTCTCAGGCAGTACCTGGACCAGGAGGTGGCGCTGTCCGAGGACATGGTCCACAAGTACAGCGACATGGTTCTGGCCAGACTCAACAAGAGCATCGGTGAACTGAGGCGCCTGTTCCTGGTCGAGGACCTGGTCGACTCCATCAAGGTGAGAACAACTGCGGTTCACACTAACTGGACCCAGAAATGATCATTAATATTAACGAGGTAAAAGAGCCTGAAGAGAAAACGATTTAAAGCCACATGTTCAATAGTCTTTAAGTGATATTCTCCCATTTAAACTATTGCCAAATGAATAAAAAACAATATGCAGGTAGAATTAATTTAGCTAGCTTCACACTGTGATATTTGTAGTAAAGTGGGGTAAAAATACAGAATTTTGAAGCCCATCCAATAACTTTTATTAAAACCACAGCTGGCGAGAAATTAAAAGACAAACTGAACAAATGAGTCGTGGAGGTTATTTTGGGTCCTGAAAGAAGTTCAGTGTTAATTGAAAAGGTTTTAACCAGACAGAAACTGCAGATTCGACCCGATTTTAAACACAAATAGGTCGCCCTGATTCACTTTAAAATGTTATAAACTACAGTAAGTTTGGGGAGTATATATTTTACATGTTGTGGCTAAAATTTTAATCTGAGGCTGCCGTGAAATAAAACTGAACAGACGGATCATGTCGTCCATGTAACGCTGCCTTTCTCTTCCTGAGAGTACAAGACAACCTACGAGAGTGTTTAAGTCACACTTCACATTTTAATCTGCACAAACAAAGTACTGTAGACAGAAAGGCAGCCTTACTCGTTGTTACACTGTGTAGTTTTAATATGAAAAAAAATGATGTCCTGCCAAAAATCCAATAGATTTCTGGCATTTCAACAGCCAGATTGTTGATCGATCAGGTGATTAATCGGGCGTAGTGACCTGAAACTGTACGTCAAACAACAATCGATCTGACAGACATTCAGCCTGATTCTAAATCGACCAGTTCAGGGTTCAAACTGGGCTCAAAGGACGGTTCACAGTTTATTAAGTGTGTCTTAAACCAGCAGTGAAAGAGGTTTTCCTCGCTGTAATCATTCCTCCTGTTCATACTGGATATTAAAAGATCCTTCAAATGTGCTTTCAATGGAAGTGATGGAGGCCAAAATCCACAGTGTGTCCACACAGTCATTTAAAAGTCTGTGTGAAGCTTCTATTCAGCTTCAGCAGTCTGAGTTAGTCATATCAAGTGGATATCTGACACATTTACAGTAGGCTTTGGCAATATCTGCTTTTACATTTTACATAAAACGGAGCTGCTGGTGATAGAAGTCAGTGTAGCATGTATGACACTGTCTAGCCTACAATGCTGTGTGTCTAATATGCAATTAGCCTACTTAGACGAGTCTTTCTGGGTTTACATACTTATGGCCCATAGAATAATGATTAGATGGGACAGAAGCGTCATTCTTCCATAGCTTCTTGCTGGAGGACCGGCGGACACATCAGCGGGCTGAACGGAGGTGATGTGCGGACGGTGCTGGCCGACTTTGCATAAAATCATCTGGCTAATAAACTGCTTTTATAGCTGGAAGAAGTCATCTCAAGATAAAGTCATATGTGGCCATATTTTCATGGTTCCACACCACTCGCAGTTGCCATCTTTGTTCCACCAGCAGAGACGGACCTCTGGTGGCGCGCGCTGTGCACTGCAACACATCGCCTCAATACTGCAACTCCGAATCAGTTAAATAGAAAGAAAAGCTTCTGTATTTTTAAGCATCAAATTTTCCTCTTTGTGTTTCCTCAGACAGTGTTTCCCTGTTGAGCTGCAGGTGGAAGTATAGTAACAAAAAGAGGGACTTTGGCACTAAAAAGACTGTAATGTTGAAAGATATCTACTTGATTTGACTCATTTGGACGCTGAAGCTTCATATTAGCTTCAGATAAACTTTTAAATACATTTTACACAGAAGGAGGACTGTGGATTTTGTTTTGAGACTTACTCCTTTTAATCTGTACACTATCTGTCCAGCTTTAGGGGTAGGGTTATGGGTAGGGGTAGGGTTAAGGTTAGGGTTAAGGTTAGGGTTATGGGTAGGGTTGGGGTTAAGGTTATGGGTAGGGTTAAGGTTAGGGTTATGGGTAGGGTTGGGGTTAAGGTTAGGGTTATGGGTAGGGTTAAGGTTAGGGTTATGGGTAGGGTTAAGGTTAGGGTTATGGGTAGGGTTGGGGTTAAGGTTAGGGTTAGGGGTAGGGTTAAGGTTAGGGTTATGGGTAGGGTTGGGGTTAAGGTTAGGGTTATGGGTAGGGTTAAGGTTAGGGTTATGGGTAGGGTTAGGGTTAAGGTTAGGGTTATGGGTGGGTTATGGACTTTGTTTTTTAGATATGTGAGATTTAGGAGTGACGTGTTAAAGTGTTTTACCACCATTAACACCAGACAAGGAGTTTGTGGTGGAACAACACCTTACATAGACTCTTAATGTTGGGTTTTAACCTTGACTCGGCGCATTAAGGAGACGTAGAGGTTCTGTCCTTTCAGTCAGTGGTTTTGTGTTAATCAGCAGCTCCTGCAGCGGGTTAATATGTGCGTAGATCAGTGTTGGTAACAGATGACAGACATTCAGAGCGCTGCAGCTGTCGGAGGGCTGTCGTCACCTCGCTGCAGCTCCCGCCCTCCATCCTGCAGTCCAAATACAGAGCTGCACGCTGAAGAAACTCCCTTAGAGGGTAAAAAACAGTCCGATTTTCTTTTAATCCCATCAGGAGGAAGTTTGAGCCTCAGGAATGTTTTAAAATTCCCTCAGATGATTACAAGCGCGTGTGTCTGGATGTATTATGGGGATATTCTAGTTTTCCTCTCATTAACTTTGGTGAATATTTACAACCCAGCAGGTCGTTAAAGTGTCACACATATTCAATCAGCCTCCAGTCAGAAATCTAAACCGCTGTTTGTGTCGGGACTCTTTTCTCTGCTCGCTGTTTTCATCATCAACACGTCACTTTATATTCCAGCACTGTGAGGATTCATATTACTACAGCTTCAGGGTCAAAGAATCAGCCACCAATAACAAACAAATCTGAAGTACTGAAGTGGAATTTTAGTGTTGATTGTGTCGTGTTTTTACCATTTATGACCGTTCTCAGACTAGAAACAGGCTGCAGAATCACCTTTTTTAATGAAAATAACTGTTATTGTCATAGTTTTGTTCGTCTTTTATATTGTGAATAATAATTGTACTTATGCTGATGTGAAAGCAGCATCACAGGAAACCTCACTAATCGATTTACTGCTTAAAAATCAATGATTCAGTTACTAGAACATGTATCACTAACTATTTGGATAAATGGTTGAAGCAACATTCACTGGTTCCAGTTACTTAAATGGTTTATATCATTTAAACTGAATATCTTTAGATTTTGGACAATTGTTCAGACAAAACAAAAACATTTGACATCATCTTTGATGGATCGATTCATCGGGGGGGAAAAAAAACAGATTAATCAATATTTTAAATAATAAACATGAGTTGCTCCAGATAATTTGTTCTTGAAATGATCAGTTCAACAGGTTGTAATAAACCCTGATTCTTCCTTTTAAAGGACAAAAGAAACGTGAATTATGACAGTTTGAAGACGCTAATAAGAAACATTGATCCATCGTTCTGATCATATATATATAATATACAGGAAGTCATGTCGATGTCACAGAATAAGACTTAAAAACCAGGAAACTACAACTGCAATGATAAGTCGCTTAATCAATTAGTCAGCTGACAGAAATTAAATCGTTTTGTTGGTTTCAGCTTCTCAAATTTGAGAATTTGCTGCTTTTCTTGTCTTACATGATATTAATACTGAATATTAATCTGGAAGTTTTTTGATTATTGATACATTAAAAGTAATTTTTTAAGCAAAAATCCTGAATGTTCTTTACTTCAAACTTCTCAAATGTGACTTTTAGCTGTTTTTCTGTCTTATATGTGACAGTAAATTGAATCATCTGAAGGTTTTGGACTGTTACTGTGGGTTCAGAGACACTGTGGATGATATTTTTACACTTTTTTTTATTGATTAATTGATAAAATAAGCCCTATGAAGACATGAATGTGTGTGTAATCGTAGTCATAAGGATGTTTTATTTACAGCCGGCTGATCCGTGGATGTGTTGAGATATTTATGTCGGTGTTTATGGTTCGTAAAGAGAGAAACAGATTCAGCCGGTCTGATCTTTTTTAGATTTCCTCTTTGAGTCTTGAGGTTTATTTTTAGAAGAAGACGCTCTGCAGGAGACGCGTCGCTGCAAAGATTCATGACTGAATAAAGCAACGAGCTGCACTGACGACTCCGCAGGGAAACTTTAAACGCTATTGATCCACAGCTGCTGTTTGTTTTCCATCTTTTTTCCATAAAAAACATTATTATTGAATTCTGCTGTTTCAACCTTTTAACACACAGAAGTTGAAACACATCAGTTAATCTGCAGCTTATTTTCCCAATTAATTGAGAATTAAAACGTTAGAAAATAGTGAAAAATCACAAATTTTTGAGAATCCAAGGTGACGTCTTCGAACATGTTTAGTCTAACAGTCCGAATATTATAGAAAGTCATAAAAAACAGAAAAAGGTAGCAAATCTTTACATTTTAAACGCTGCAACAAGACGTTTTTTTTGCATTTTTGCTTTAAAAATGACTTAAATGATTAATTATTAATCACAATAGTTGCTGATTCTGTTTTCTGTCAATCAGTGAATCGTTTCATGTCTCCAGCTGTTCTGATCTGTCAGGTGAACTGCCTCATTAATCAATAATTTGCTATTAACTATTAAATTGATCCCCAACTGTTCTGACTGAAAGATAGTTAGTTGCAGCTCTACTGACCTCTTGTTACTCTTCAGGAAATATTCCTGCTGTTTAAATAGAACAATATAAACTCAGTTTTTCATGTTTTTAATCCTTTTTCTGTCGTCTTTTGTTCTCTGCAGTTTGCTGTGTTTATGTGGATCCTGACCTACGTCGGTGCCTTGTTCAACGGGCTCACCATCGTGATTCTGGGTGAGTCACATGTTTAAAATATGAAACTGTCATTTCCCATCATGCACTGGGCTTTAACGACATGTGGTCCTCTGCCTTAAAGTACAGTCATTTTCAGAGATTTAAAGCCTCCGTGTGCAGGACTGTAATAGTTTCTACTTTGGCTCCATCTGGTGGTGATTTATAGAAATGCACACGGCTCAAATAAAAACATGAAGCTGAAGCTGTGAGAATAATATGAAAGAAGAGTTAAAGAATAAAAGAATTATAAACAATGAGTTAAACTGTTCAAAATAATCAAAGTTTTAGTGAAAGTTGCAACAGATGGAAAATTCTGGAAACATAATTTGACTTTTCTTCTTCTTCTCTCTCAGCTGTGGTTGGAGTGTTCAGCGTCCCGATCGTCTATGAGAAACACCAGGTGAGAACCCATAATGCACCTCTGTCTCTGCAGAGTTTAACAGCAGTGACAGACGATCAGCAGCTTTTATTCCATCAAACTTCAGATAAAACTTGAATGAATTCTTCTGAAATCGGTTAATTCATCTCTCTATTTTCTGCATCTTATCCTGGTTCAGGTTGTTTATGTAATTAATTATATTACAAATAATTATTATATTCTGCTGGGATGTTGTGGAAAAAAATTGATATGACAATAAATAATCTTACTTTCATAGTTTGGCCGGTTTGATGGTGAAACAGGTATTAATGTCTCTCTCTGTGCTGATTAAAAGTCTTATTTAACTTTATATCTGGGATGTAAACAAGCATCCTGATGAAGACATGATGAGCTACGACTTGAAAAACAACCACAGAGTCAAAAATCCTCTGATTGATTGATTGATTGTAGTTTAACAGCTTCTTTCCATCAGGATTGATGTTGTGAACATTAGTAGTGAGAGATGATACGTTCTCCTGCAGACAGTAAACATGATGTTTGTGTTTGTTTTCAGGATAAGATCGACCACTACTTGGCTCTGGTCAACAACCAGTTCAAAGACGTTGTTGGAAAGTAAGTAGATCGTTTTATAGAATATTATAAACATAGAATGAAAAACTTGTCCTAGAGGATGATTATTAGTACTATTACTGTTATAACGTTACTGAACAGATTCACTTGAAAAAAACAATATATGACATGTAGTTAGTTGCAGCTCTGTGTGTTGAGCAAATGAAAAAAATAGGATTAAATATTAAACATTTAAAGCTATAATATGTAATTATTCCACATGAAAATGTCTAAAAACAACTAGACCTGTGTTATATATGTTGTTGAGTTGTGTATTTTCAAACTCAGAGAAATCTGTAATTTAATCAAAGTAACGGACCGTTTCATTTGGTCGCCTGTCGATAGCGTCATACCTCCTCTACCAAAGAGTAAACACGCACAAGATGCATACGGCGGCGCTGTGTTTGTCCGCTACAATGGCGTCTACCAAAGAGTAACTTACACACATACAAGATAATACATCGGTGTTGTGGTTGTTCCACACAAACTGTTATAAATGGACTTTTATTCAGTTTTAAGTCACATTTTCATGATAAATTTAGGTGGTTTTTAACTATATCTTTTAGCCGGAAGAAGGATTTTAGTCATTGGACGTCTGGATCTTAAGTTATCAGAGAAATAAACTGGACAAACGTTAGCAGCAGCTCGGCTAACAGCCCCTCCAGGAAGTCTGGTGGTCACCAAACATCGTCGGAGAAACACTGATTTTTTAAAAAATTTTTTAGGTGAAACAGCTTTATTCAATGTTTTTACCTGTAATCTCCGGGTCCGCTTGTTCTGGAGAGGAGGAGACCTCTGTGAATGATGAACACTGGAGTAATCCTATCCCAGTGAAGCTGGTTATTTAACAGCAAAGACAACAACTCCCATGATCCCTTGCTACCTCACACCGTCATCACACTCCGTCTTTTTGTTATTGTTTTGATTGAGACCCCTAGCGGCTGAAATTACATATTATGCATTTAAAGTTAGAAATAACTGTACTGTTGAGGTAAATTAAGTCCTGTTGCTGTTTATGAACTGTTAGTTTAAAGTATCTTCTGATGGTTGTTAAATGTTCTTCTCTTTTTTTTTTTTTCTCGTCTTTTAGGATCCAGGCAAAGGTTCCCGGGATGAAACGCAAGGCAGAGTGAAGTGACGACACGTCAGAGTTTGGATTCAGGAAGTCCTGAGAGGAAGATGGTTGGATTGGGAGGAAGGGGTGCATGGGTGGGGGAGGGGGGGAGGGTTTGATATGAAGGCAGGCTGGAGGAGGAGAGGAGGGGTCTGGCGTGGACGCAGCCCTTCTAACTTTATTTGTCAAAATAATAAAAACACTTTTTTTCCAGTTCAGAATTCCTTTTTTTCCTTTTTTTTTTTTTTTTTTTTGGTGTGTTTTCTGGAAAAGTGGAAGCAGGTCGGAGTTCAGCACCGAGCTTCACGACACCGAGGTCGTTCTGATGATTTACGTCTCCCCAACTTCTGTTTTTTTTTTTTAATCAAGTTTTGAAATGTTTGTTTCTGTGAAATGTTGAATCTCACAGAAACACATTTCGAATGAACGCTCCCTCTCCACACCCTCCTTCAGGGTGTTTTTTTCTCCTCTTTTTTTTTTTTTTTTTGGTCATTTAGATTTTTTCCGGCAGTCGAGCCGAGCGGAGAGATTTTTTTGTTTCTTCGTCTTGTTGCTGCTGTTTTTGAGAAAGACGAGCGAGCCGCAAACAGCACCTCATTTGTATTTTTCTTTTCTTTTCTTTTCTTTTTTTTTTGGTATTACTGAGTTAGAAGTATTTTGTGATTTTACTGTTTTACTGAAATACCGTCGTGTCCCTCAAGCTTCGAGCTCGTTTCCTCGGTAACCTGCTGCGTGGTTTCGCCTCGATGCAACGAATGACGGATTTGTGAACGACGTCTTTGACTCCTGATGAGGCGGCGGCGGCGGTGGGAGGGTGTGGGAGGGGAGGGAAGGGGGGGTTGTTCTACCATTTAAAAACTTCATCGCTTCTGAGTAACTCTAGCTAGAAACATCTAGAAAACCTTTGCCAGACAAATAAAACACATTAATTACATACAAGTCGTTATTTCCATGTCATTGCAGCTGTCTAGTGATGAAAAACTCTGGAAGGAAACACGTTTACATTCATCCACATCAGATAAAACATTAAAAAAATGTAAAAAAGAAAAAAAATGAAATGGGATTTAAAGAAAAAAATAACCATACTGTCTGTGGAGCTGATATCTTAATAAAGTTGCAACTTGATGTGACTTTGGGAAACCTTCAAGCATTTGTTTGTTATGCAAGTATAATTGTGAATGATAAACTTCATACTTCAATTGTGACGATAAAAAGCTTCCAGCTGGGAGCCGTGTTTGTGGAATGCATTGTGAGATGTAAACAATTATCAATAAAGCTTCTAGACGAAGAAAGTCCCGCCTCCTCATCTGTCTGTCAACTTGGCTAACTCCAGTTAGCTTCTGTTAGCTTCAGTCTGCCAAGGAAAATGGAAGAGAACTGATGAAAAGCAGTGGTGCTGTTCCATATTCACTTTAACACAGGATACCTGAACTACTCAGTAATTATTTAATGCTGATATTAAAGAGTTGAGACATTCTTCCACAAAAACATGAACACATGAACAGCATATTGCACAAACACAAGCTTTGCATTTGAAAGTGAACTCATGAACAGTTAATTATTTATGCAATTAACACAAGTGTGCTGTCCTAACGAGTGTCTAAAGATTCTCCAGCTGCACGTGAACTGACAAAAACTAGAAGTGCTTTGCAGTCGTTAATGTGAGAAGAGATAATACATAGAAATGTATGAAGCGTTTCTAGTTCAACTGTTGAAACTACAGACTTCAGTTTACTGATATTTCTTAAGTGTAAAAAAACAAGATGTGGCCAGCTGCTTTACATGGGTGTCAAATGAGGATTTATCAAATATTATCCCTAAATTATACCGTGACAAAATAATTTCAACCCAAAGCTCCACTCTTTTCTAACAAAAGAATAACCTCATTGACAGAGATGCAGTAAATAATGTTATTCAGTCTGTAATGTAGCTATAATAAAAATACAAACTGTTTTGTAGCTTAAAATAAAACAATTTAATATAGACTGATCTGTTGAGTTTAATACATTTATATTTATTGAAATGTGGTGATATCTATGCATTCAGATTTTAAGACGGTACAAATTATCCAGCAACAAAAAAAGCCTGAAAAGCCGGCAGTGAGAATGGAAATACAGAGAGTTGTTGCTATGGAAACGATACATCCCGTCTTGTCCAGTCGCATTGGTGTAAACTGGCAGGCAACAGGTAAGAAATGTATTTGCAGAAAAAATTAGAAAAGAAATGAAGAGTAAAATACAATAAAGGAGTAAATAAGAAACGTGTAGAGTGACATCACGACTTGATGAACATGTTAAATTTTTCCGTTTCACTTCGTCACATAGAATTAAGAAATAACAACTGGGTATCATTTTGTGTGTGTGTGTGTGTGTGATGTCACTGCTGAGACGTGATGTGTTGAGTCCTTTGAAGTGCACATCAAAGGACTCCGCCTTGTCTGCTATGATGTCACTTGTCTATGATGTACTATGATGTCACTCTTGCTGTCTATGATGTCACCCTTGTCTATGACGTACTATGATGTCACTCTTGCTGTCTATGATGTCACTCTTGTCTGTCTTTGATGTCTATGATGTCACTCTTGCCGTCTATGATGTCACCCTTGTCTGTGATGTACTATGATGTCACTCTTGCTGTCTATGATGTCACCCTTGTCTTTGATGTCTATGATGTCACTCTTGTCTGTCTTTGATGTGTAGGTAAATAGATCCTTTATTGTCCCACAAGGAAATTTGTTAACACAGCCTGTACAGATCCTCACATGAATACATAGATACCTATATACAGTACACATCCACAACATAACTTACATGAAAGACATCCATACATACACATTCATATACATTCATACACACATGCATAATACACCGTATACATTTGGGCAATATATTAGGGGGTAAGAAAGCCACAGGAAACAATATCGTACTTTCACTCAACATATTGAAGAAACTTAGAGAACATGAGCAGCCAAAAGAACAACAGCGTTTGCTCCACCAGCCAAACAAAGATGGAGCAGCAAGTAGTTCTGCTCAAACGTAAAATAGAGCAGCGTAAAAAGGTGCTGAGGTTTGTCAGTGAGTCCCGGCAGAGAAAGAAAGAGAACCTGTTACTACAGGAACAAGAAGTTTCGGAGCAAGTGCAGAACTGGCGATCAGAGAATCAGGAGACAAAGGATCTGATATTTCAGACAATGGAAGAGATCACTGATCTGCGCAGGTGCACAGATGTTCACGTGGAATGTGCACACAAATCATATAATTATGTGCTTCACCTCTATGAGACAAAGGCGCTAGAAGTCAAGCAGCTTCAGGAAGAATTAGGAGATATGCAGGAGGAAAGTGACAACCTGCAGCAGAGGATTCAGGAAGTGGAATTTTGCAATGCAGCTTTGCTCCAGGAGACAGTAAACCAGGAACTGAACAATGCTGCCGTTTACGTCGAGATGAAGGAGAACGAGGATGAAGTCCTTCACACGAATCCTGATTCTGGTGAGGCTGCAGAAGAAAGACCCGCTGAGCAGCAGGCGAGAGTTGAGAGGAAGACGACACGGTGGAAAAGATTCAAAAGTTTCTTCAACAGGAGGAACAGAAGGAGGAGTGATGAGGAGCAGAGTTTTCAGATGGTACTGATGAAGAGTAGATCAACAGCTTAGAAACTGACGAACTCCCCCCCCATAGTGTGTGTGAATGTGTGTATATGTGTGTGTCTGTGTATGTGTGTGCGTGTGTAAGTGTGTGTGAATGTGTGTGAATGTGTGTGTGCACGTGTTTCAGTGTGCGTGTGTGTGCATGTGTATGTGTGTGAATGTGAATGTGTATGTGTGTGTGAGTGTGTGTGTGTATGAGTGAGTGTGTGTGTATGTGTGTGTGAGTGTGTGTGTGTGTGTGTGTGTGTGGGTGTGTGTGAGAGTGTATGAGTGTGCGTGTGCGTGTGTGTGAATGTGAGTGTGTGTGTGTGTGTGTGCGTGAGTATGAGTGTGTGTGTGCGTGAGTATGAGTGTGTGTGTTAGTGTGTGTGCGTGAGTATGAGTGTGTGTGAGTGTGTGTGTTAGTGTGTGTGCGTGAGTATGAGTGTGTGTTAGTGTGAGTGTGTGTGTGAGTGTGTGTGTGTGTGTGAGTGTGAGTGTGTGTGTGAGTGTGAGTGTGTGTGTGAGTGTGTGTGTGTGTGCCTGTGTGAGTGTGAGTGTGTGTGTTAGTGTGTGTGTGTGCGCGCGCATGAGTATGAGTGTGTGTTAATGTGTGTGTGTGTGCGCATGAGTATGAGTGTGTGTGTTAGTGTGTGTGTGTGTGCGTGAGTATGAATGTGTGTAAGTGTGTGTGTGAGTGTGTGTGAGTGTGTGTGTGTGTGTGTGCATTATAATAAACAAACCTGTACAACAAACCACCTGAAGGTCTGTGAATATTATCAAATGACTTTCACTATTTTCTACATCAGATTCTGTTTTCAGAGTTTGATGCTGTTGCGTTGCGTTAAAGGAGGAGTTCTCTGTCGACCTCCAACTCCCTCAATATTGTTTACATTGAGTAACTGCAGCGGCGTCTGATATGAGATTCTGTGTTGAATCTGTTACAGTCTCATCACAGAGGTGGACGCTGAGCTCGAGGCAGAAACGGAGCAAAAAGAGTTATTACTCCAGAGAAAAATACAGCAACGTAAAAAGATGCTCAAGTGTTACGGTGACAAGACGTCCCGGTTTCATGCTGGATGTCTCTAATCCTGACAAATATCTGTTAAACACCAGATTGTCCCAGTTTTCATCACAATTAAAATAACAACTTGAATACTATACTTGTTTTCAGCGCATGTTCTGTCCCACTCGTTATTACCTAAACCCAATATAAAAACATCAACAATGCACCACGCGTCTGAATTCTTCACTGATTTGTCTGTATGTGTCAATCAATCAGTGTGTCGTTGTCGAGGTTGTCGCCAGCCTGTTGCGGCTCTTTCTGTCAGTATGCTAACAGTTAGCTGTCATGCTGAAGAGAGAGTCGATCTTTTCTAAAGAGCTCCAGGAGGCTTCCTCCTTCCTTCATAACATACCCGACAAAGAAAATGCTGTGTTCTGCACACACTGAAAGAGTACATTTTCAGTGACGCATGGTGGAAATGCAGATATAAAAGATCATATTAAGATAGCAAAACATAAGATTTGAAGATGTTACAGCCTATGAAGTCATTTATAGGCCACAAAGAGATTAGTACCTAAAAGAAAAAAGCTAGCAAAGAATAAGTCACAGTCCATTTAGTCTGCGCTAGTACACGCTGACAAATAGGCCTACATTGTGTCCTGTTTTAAAAGCATAATATGTAATATCTGCCGTTAGAGGTGTCTCAACCAAAACAATAACAAAAGACGGAGTTTGATGACGTCGTGAAGTAGCATGGGATCATGGGAGTTGTTGTCTTCATTGTTAAACAGCCGCCATCATTGCAGTCAGCTTCTCCCGATTAGGATTCCTTCAGTGTTCATCGTTCAGGAGGTTTTTAACGTTAGCCGAATTATCCGCAGACGTCTCGTCCTCTCTAAAACAAACCAAAACTGGTAAAAACACTGAATAAAGCAGTTTCACATCAAAAATCAGTGTTTCTCCGAGGCTGTTTGGCTCAGAGAAACACTGTGAGCTGAGCCAACGGTTATTCAGCTTGTTTTTTCTGATAACTTAAGATCCAGACGTCTGATGACTAAAATCCTTCATCCAGTTAAAAGATATACTTAAATATGACCAAGATCTAAAAAGTTTATCATAAAAATATGGCTTAAAACTGAATAAGAGTCAGGTTAGGACAGCTTCTGGCAGACAACCATACTCTTTGGTAGACGCCACTGTGGCGACAACGACAACGCCGACGCATATGTAGAGGAGGTATGACGCCATTGACAGGCAACTAAATGAAACAGACTGTTACTTTTATTAAAATTACGGATTTCTCTCGGTTTGAAAATTAATGGAAACATTTGAGATATTGTGAGTATGCAACTCAACAAAATATATAACATGGGTCTAGTCATTTTTAGACATTTTAATGCGCAATAGTTCAATATTGTAGCTTTGAAAGGTATCTGACATTAAGTATGTTATATTACACCAATGTAATCTGTGTTTTGTGTTGTTATAGGCTACAGTGTTCAAATAAACTATGTTTTGGTGGATTTTGTGAGACAAAACGTAAATAAAACACTTCAACAAATTGTTTTTAAGGTTTTTTATTGTATTTTTTGTTCTGCTGTTGTTCTTTTGTTATTTTGTGTGTGTGTTTGTTCTGTTGGAGGCATTTTATTTGGAGATCTTCCAGTCTTTGCTCAGCCTTTCACCTTGCGCTTTTTAGCCTCCTTAAATTTTTTTCTTTAACTCTGCTTCTTTCTTTACCTCTGCCAGGTAGAGATGTCTCAGCTCTTCACATTGTTTGTCATGCGGCCTCACCTTTAACCTTGCCTGGAAGCACTGCTCCTCGACCTCAGCAGCCATGGCTGTCAGCTGGACGAGGAGACGACTGTCTACCTCTTGCTGGATCGTCAGCTCACGCTTCTCTCTGTGGAGCAGTTCGATCCTCCTGTGAAGGGCGAGCTGCTCTTTCCTCCAGGCCTCGGCTGCCTCGTTGTTCTCTTCTTCCAGATCCTGGTAGATCTTTTCCAGGTACTCTATCTCACTGCCTGACTCCATCTCATCGAGAGGTTTTTTTTTTGCTGTACTTAAGGGTTGGGTCCTGTTTATAACCTCTGATTAATGAGATAAAAGCCAAACGTACAGCTAGAATGTGCCTTTGATCTTCATTTGATGTTTTCCTACAAAAAGTTATGTTATGATGTCACATCATTTATTCACAAACAGACGTTGATATCACTAAGGGAGCAGCTGTCCCGGTAACGCTTTATTTTAGTAACAAATCTCTAAACTATGTTTTTAACTTTTTTATAGGGATAGATACATACTAAGAGAATATTCACAGTAAGTTAAATTAATTCGGCTAAAGGTTCCCCTTGGTATTTCATAAATTCAAAGATAAGTCTTTCTAAAAATGTTCTCACTTTTGAAGAGCTCCATGATACCAGTAAACATGAGTTAAACCACAGATAGCTGATAACACTCTCACTTGGCTTCATGATGCAGGCCTCAGGAAGGAAGAGGTTTTGAATGTGACTGACAGACTTCCTTTATGTGATCTATAATGTGTTATAGCACAGTGATGTCCGGAATGTGTGACAGCTGCTGTAGTTGCATGAAAACTTTGTTTACTCAGTCACACATTTATATCTCGAGGTGTATGGTGTGTTTTGAATGTTAAAAAAAACAGAAAAATATTCAAATGTTATTAGATATTATGTAAATGCTAATAATAAACTTCCTGTTTATTATAATGTGAAAGGGAAACCAAATGCGCACCAGAGTACGGAAGGACATAACACATTCTTCCTGTTCTGTGTTGATCTGTGGACATGGAGAAACTGACGGGGTGTTTTCTGTCGGTGCTGCTGCTGGCGGTGCTGAACTCTGTTTTAGCCGAAGATACATTTTTCGGGGAAGGTGGTGAGCTGCTGTTGAGGCCTCCTTTCTCTGGAGATATCACCAGCATCCAGTGGAAACACAACAACAATCTGGTGGCAGAATGGGTGAAAGATATAGTTGATCTGCAGGATTACGGTGACTTTAAAAGCCGAACAACCCTGAACTCAACCACTGGAATTTTGGAGATCAAAAACATGAGTCGAGCTGACAGCGGGCTGTATTCAGTGGAAATCAACAACAAGGTCCAGGATGAGCGCTATAATGCAAAACTGATCAAGGCAGTGCCACAGCCTGCTGTGTTGGTGGGACCACTGACTTGTACCAATGCATCAAAACAATGCACCCTGACCTGTGATGGAAACACAGAGGAGGCTGAACTTGTCACCTACAGCTGGAAGATGGGAGGAGGAGAGTGGAAGGATGGGGAGACGAACAGGAGCATCACCAATGATGAGACAATACAAAGTGTTGAAACGTTCTCCTGCCGGATGAAGAACCTAATCAGTGAGAAAGAAAGTGACCCCACACCCAACCCTTTCTTCAGAGAAAAGGTTACAGCCAGTTCTGGAGTTGGGTTGCTTGTGGATCTGTTTCTGCTTGTTGTTGGCATCTTGGCTGCTGTGGTAGGTGCAGGATTTGAAAACTAAAGGTGAACCTTTCTTCAGAGAAGAGCCTGCAGACTCTGGATGAAAGTTTTAGAGGCTGTCATGAGATCTTTGGCTGCCATGTCTCTCTTGGGGGCTGTTGTGTACTTGGTTTGGCGGAAACAAGAATCTGTCAGGAAATGGATCTGTCCATGTCTAATCAGAAAAGCTGATGATGATGATGATGTAGCTTGAAATGGATGATCACCTTGGTTTCCTGATGAAGATTAAAGCATGTCAGTACTCCAGTCAGGGAGAGGCAATGTGTTGTGTTTAGCAATTAAACATGAAAACAAGATTTCTCTTTTTTTTATTGATTTTTAGAACAGCGTTGTATATCTGTATGTATATTTTCTGCTACTTTATACTTCTTCTTCATCACATCTCAGAACAGTTTTCCATATTTCCATCATCATTGTGCTATTTTTTCTTTCTTTATTTGTGACACAATTGATCAAAGTGAGCCAGTAAAAGAAAAGTATAAAAGGATCATAGAAATGACTGTTTTCATGATGAATCTAATGGAAATTTTGTTTTGAGTTTGTTTTTTGAAACATTTATTTTTGTTTGTGATATAGTTTATATGTTAATTGTCAGAACAGGCATGAAATGTAAAATATTTCTAATATTAACAAAATACTTATTTGCAAAACAATGAATAAAAAAAAATACTCTGCTTTGAATAATAATTTGTGTGTTTTTTTTGTTTGTTTATTTCAAACATCTATCAAACAGAGTTCAGTGTTCAAACAAAAATTAATCTGGATCAGTCTGGATTATCATCATCCACAAAGTTATTCTTTTTTTAAAACATATTTTTGGGCATTTTTGCCTTTAATCGATAGCTGATATTGAAGAAACTGACAGGATATTAGACATTAGAAAATGAATCAAATGTTTCCTGTGATGTTTTATACGCCATCATGTTGTCTTGTGTGTACCAATGCCTATACATCCATACAGAAGACACTGTTCACTGTTTTACTTCACTGACTAGTTGAATAATTCAGCTTTAATGCAGGCGCTCTCTAAAGCAGACGACTCACATGCCTCACACAAAGAAGACACAGCAGCTAATATAGAAGTCTAGAAAATCTTTAAAAAATCAAAGTTGATTGATTGGAGAGGTTGTTATGAATCCAGAAATACATGTTTGTGGTGGAAAGTAACCAAGTGCTTACTGATGTATTGTAGTTAGGCTGCAGCAGTTCTGACAAACTTTTCTTCCACTTCAATACTACTTTATACTGTATTTATACTTAATTTGTATACTACATAATAGCAAATATACTTAGGTTACTCTCCAAATGACGTTTGTACATTGAAAGCATATATAATGAGCCTCCAAGATATGATGCATTGTTACAGATTAAACTAACCCCCATCTTATTGTCAGTCATCTTTAAAGCACTTTGAATTGCACTAACATGTATGATTTGCTATACAAATTAAAATTTGATTGACTGACGTTTACTTCAAG
This sequence comes from Thunnus maccoyii, assembly GCF_910596095.1. Lineage (NCBI taxonomy): Eukaryota > Metazoa > Chordata > Actinopteri > Scombriformes > Scombridae > Thunnus > Thunnus maccoyii. The sequence continues at coordinate 1,659,083 of NC_056546.1, forward strand.
TACAGTTTGCTGATAAAACTTCTGTATTTCGACCACTAAAGTTAGATTTTCAATGCAGGACTTTGACTTGCAGTAAAATAGTTTTACAATGTAAAACAACTGAATACTTCCTCCACTACCAGTCCTGCATTTAACATCCTACTACAGTAAAAGTACATAAGTATTATGAGCTTGATGTAGGTAAAGTATTGCAGTAAAAGTAGTGGTTTGGTCCCTCTGACTGATATTTTATTATATATGACATCATTAGATTATTAATAGTGAAGCATCAGTGTTAGAGCAGCATGTTACTGTTGTAGCTGCTGGAGGTGGAGCTAGTTTACTACTCTATATACAGTTAGCTAGTTTAGTCCAGTGGTTCCCAACCTAGGGGTCGGTCATGACATAATTAACCTAATTTAGGTTAAAGGACAGGTTCTCAATATTTCAAATGTGTGTTAAACCAGCAGTCAGGTGTCCATATGAACAGTGAAAGAGGTTTTTCCTCGCTGTAATCATTCCTCCCGTTCATACTGGATATTAAAAGATCCTTCAAATGTGCTTTCAATGGAAGTGATGGAGGCCAAAATCCACAGTGTGTCCACACAGTCATTTAAAAGTAGATGTGAAGCTTATATTCAGCTTCAGCAGTCTGAGTTAGTCATATCAAGTGGATATCTGACACATTTACAGTCTTTTTAGCATCAAATTCCCTCTTTGTGTTTCCTCGGACAGTGTTTCCCTGTTGAGCTGCAGGTGGAAGTATAGTAACAAAAAGAGGGACTTTGGCACTAAAAAGACTGTAACATTGAAAGATATCTACTTGATTTGACTCATTTGGACGCTGAAGCTTCATATTAGCTTCAGATAAACTTTCAAATACATTTTTGAACAGAAGGACGACTGTGGATTTTGTCCCCCATCACTTATATTGTAAGTGCATTATGAAGGGATCTTCTAATGGTCAGTATGAACAAGAGGAATGATTACAGGTTTTTATTCAGTTGTTTGTTCAGGTGTGATATCTACAGAGGCCTTTTCAGCTAAAAAATATGAAACCTGTTACTGTAGTACTTCCTCTATCTAGTGAATTAAGCTGGTATTTTATAGATTAGTGATACTTTGAGTATTACAATAATCAATACATTTTATCAGTGTACATAAAACTAGAGAGGAAGTTTAAATATTTTCTGTGGGTTTTTTGTGACTCTTTATTGTTGAAGTGACTGAATAATCTACACGTACATCATGAACCTGTGCACCTCACTGACTTATTCAAGCACAAGTGTATTCAGTTAATACATGATTGCTCTCAATATGTCTCTTTAGTTTGTCTTTATGCATTGAAAAGGGATTTTTTTTAGTACGCAATACTACATTTGTTGTACTTTCACAGTTAAACAGTTAAACAGGACTCTGTAACTGTTGATGTCAGATAACCTGCATAAGCAGGAGGTGAAACCTGAAGATATAGTGACACCTAGTGGTGGTTTAGTTGACTTCAATGACACAGCAACTAAACCAAAGACACAGTTTGAACCACAGCATCTGATGACACAGCAAACAGATTTGTGACTTGTTCCAGACAACATAGATTCAAAGAGGACATATTCTGCACATTTCCAGCTCTATATTTATATTCTGGTTCTCTACTGGAATATATTTGCATGATTTCCAGTTAAAAACTTCTACTGGCCCTTTATGCAGCCCCTCAGTTCAGCCTCTGTCTGAAACAGGCCGTTTTAGCTCCTGTCTCTTTAAAAGTGTCTGTATACTCCTTCAGACATGCTTGTTGAACTGTGGAAATGCCTATTAAACCCCCTCCGCCCGCACCTTTCTGATGGTGGATAAGTGGGACTGCGTACGACCATTTCTGTAACTTTCCGAAACAGACAAGCTGACATTCAGACCTCTCTCTCTCCTTTTTCACTCATGACACGACTATTTCTATTTCATGTGAACAACTGAGTGCAGCACTATGACTGACTTCCAGGAGAGACTCCGTTATTACACTTAACCTGAAAAACTAAAACCAGACCTGCCAGTCCTCACTGAGACCGTGGTGTCCTGGCCTCCTGTTTTTAGGCCATATATATATACAGTATATGTGTATATTAGAGCTGCAGGTAGCTATTATCTTTATTATCGACAAATCTGTTGATTATTTTCTGGATTAATCGATGAGTTGTTTGGTCTATAAAACGTCAGAAAATGATGAAAAATGTGGATCAGTGTTTCCCAAAGTCCAAGATGACATCCTCAAACAACACAAAGATATTCAGTTTACTGTCATAGAGGACTAAAGAAACCAGAAAATATTCACATTTAAGGAGCTGGAACCAAAGAATTTTAGTATTATTTCTTATAAAAGGACTAAAAACTACAAACTTAAAGTGAGAGGTTTGTAATGCAACTACATCCAGTTATATACAAACATTGAATAATATAATTCAAGTTAAAATTAATGTATCCCAAATCATCTCTAGATAGGAGGTTACCACAATACAACATTTACACAGCCACATTCGATCATATATTAGTAGAAATAGGAAAACATTCAGAAAAAATATGAATATAGAAGAATACATTGAATCTCACAATTGAAATATATAAAGATAGGGATGATGAAGACAATGTGCAAAAATCATCCAAACAGGGCTTCAATACCTGAGCAATAGAAGAAAATTCATCATTAGTGGATAAATCTATAAATCTGGTAACAATCCAATAGCAATCTGTCCTGGCTGATCCCAGTCAAACTAATATTCACAGCATCACATTAAGTAGCAACTCATCTGTAATGTGAAGATCCAAAAGGCTTCACGTCTCTTCAGCAACAGGTCGTGGTCACCACCTCTAGGTGGCACCTTTACCTTCTCTACACCATAAAATCGTTAGGAAGAGATGTCATGCTTTGTATCATTAAAGTGCACAGCAACAGGATAATCACGCTTATTTCTGCGTCTCGCACTCTTGTGTTCGTTGATGCGTTGCTTCAGTTTTCTAGTGGTTTTACCTACAGACGATAGAGAACCATAAACTAAAAAACTAAATGTACCTTTAAAGAGCCACAGGGTCCAAGAGCCTCAGAGAGAGTGTGTGTGCATGTGCATGTGCATGTGTGGCGTGTGTGTGTGTGTGTGTGTGTGTGTGTGTGTGTGTGTGTGTGAGAGAGAGAGAGAGCTGAGAACCATAATGACCACAGTATAGATCATAAACTGTGAGGACTGAGAATTTGTCATTGTAAGGGTAAATGAATGGCAGGATCAGCCCATGGCTTCAAATATTTTTGTCTGAAGGACTCAGTTTTTAATGTTTGACTGAACGACATATAAAACAATTTGCTTTCAAAAACAGAAACCCCTGAGTGGTGAAAAGGCTGCTCCTTTAAAGACAGTTTGGTGATGAACCTACAGAGAATTATCAGTGACTCTACAGCTCCCCCCAGCTTTATGGAGCTTTATAGTGAGTTTCAGCTCATTGTTTAGCTGTAACTGTACTGTTTTGGTTCACTCTCAGCGCTCTCATAGCATAATTTTGGGCCGCAGCAGGCAGCTGTTTTCAGAGAAAAAGCTCTAAAAAGCCACTGTACATTACCTGCTGAGCACCAAACGGCAAACAGAAACAGGAGCAGCTTTAAAAAATCTATATTTGTGTATGTAAAATTGACCAATAATCAAAATATTGTTACACATAAATTCGATATCTTTGTTTTGTATAAAAACATCAAATTTAACAATATGATATTCAAAAACAGGTATTACATTCTTTGTAAGTAACCATTCATGTATTCTGTCCGAAAAAGCCTTGACAGTAGTACAGGTGTAGAAAAGATGTTCCTGAGATTCAATATCTTCTTGACAAAAAGTGCATGTGTTATTATCCAAATTAAAACTAACCCTTAGGAATTCTCTACATAGATAAATATTGTTAATTGCTTTGAAATGAACTTTACTTTTGGCTATCAACTTTTAAAGTCGCTAAAACCTGGTGTAAGTATTTCACTATAACATAAAATATTTATGATTCAATCAGCAACAATCAAGGTTAAAGTTTGGAAAAAAGCATTCTCAGGGTGTAACGCTCAAACTGCCAGGACTGTGTGGGTGTGGTTTGACTAGATTTGATTGAAAGGGGTCTGGCAACATGAGCAAACAACCTGACAGTTGTCATCACATGTTGATTCAAATACTGCACAATCCTGATTGGTGCACAGAAACACATGACCCCATATTCATAGTGTGAACGTTATTTGTTTGTTTTTTTCTTTTGTTATTTGGTATTTAAACATTTGTTTGTGAAAATGCTGTAAAAGTACAATATCACCTTAAATGACGAAGGCTTTAATTCACATGTGAATTTACATGTGGATGTTTCAGGGTTGATCAGGTTACTATGTCCATGACCGACACAAAACAGTTACATTTCTACAGGCCTCAAGTCTTTATTATTGTTTTTATTAGACCAAAAAGAGTAACATTTTATATGTACTCATATTATACTCTTATACTTTATATACTGATACATTACATCCTTTACATATAGAGTGTGAGCTCACCCTGAGGAGTAACATGACACCATCTGAACCAAATGCCTTTTACCATCAGACCAGTCAGACTGCATAGTTTCTTACGAGGAAACATTGACATCTTCTATCAGTGAAGTTATGTAGAAACAGCAGCTTGCACACAGAGTTCAGCCTCAGGGCGTCCTACTGTAACAGAGACGGATGAAGTAGAATCAAAGTTGTTGAATAATGATAGTTCCACATGAACTGAAAAAAAGTCTGAAATTGTGCACATCGTCAGTTGTTCCTGGTTTATGATCATCAATCATCCTGTTCCAGTGGTGGAAGAAGTACTCAGATCCTTTACTGCAGTAAAAGTACACATGGGGCTGTCAGTAAAGAAGGTGGGAGGAGCAAACAGGTAGGGAGTAAAGGTGAAAGACTGTACAGACTCCATTTTAAAGTTGATAGAGCAGAAGGAGGAAAACAGCAAGTCTGAGGCAGGGTGAGTGTTAATATTAGGGCTACAAATAATGATTACTCATTATTGATCAATCTGCTGGTTATTTTTCTGATTAATTGTTTAGTTCATTAAATTATGTCAGAAAAATATGAGATCACAGTGTTGAGGTTTTTAAACATTGTTTCCTTTTTTCTTTTTCTGGTTTCTGTGTCCTCACAGTGATGTAACGTGATACACTGGTGCAGTCAAAATAGAGTGAAGTCACAGTTAAGAATGACACAGATATCTGAAGTCTGTTTGTTGGATTTAAACCACATATAGTGACTTGACTTGACAAAATGTTGCAGATCACTGAACAGGACTGTTAAATGGCAATTTTGGATTTTTATACGATTTTTGCATCAAGGTGAACAAGTAACTTGATTTGCAAGGTATTTATTACATTTGTCAAAAACACAATCCTGTCTTTTTGTTTTATCCAGAAACTGATTATCCAGAAAATGTATTATATCATAATACTCTCAGCAAGCACCTTTTAGGAACACCTGTGCAATCTAATGCAATCCAATACAACAGCTCTGCAATAAATTCTAATTTCATGGAACTTTTACATTTTCAGTTTTTGTTGACGTTGGAAGAAACACATGTGATATATATATTTCTGTACTTCAGTAAGATTTTGTATGCAAGACTATTACTTGTAATGGAGTATTTTACAATGTTGCTTTTACTTTGGTAAAAGGACCTGCATACTTTGCCCTCACTGGTTGAAAGACTTTTTATTGTTCATCATTAATCAGTTATTTATAGTAGAGCTCACTGCATGTAGACTGTTACTAAACACCTGGTGTAAGTATTTCACTATAACATAAAATATTTATGATACAATCAGCAACAATCACATTTAAAGATTAGAAAAAAACATTCTCAAGGTATAATACTCAAAGCACCAGGACTGTGTAGGTGTGGTTTGACCAGATTTGATTGACAAGGGCCTGGCAAGATGAGCACACAACCTGACAGTTGTCATCACATGTTGATCCCAATACTGCTCAATCTTGATAGGTGCACAGAAACACATGACCCCATATTCATAGTGTGTATCTTGTTTGTTTGCTTTTTTTCTTTTGTTATTTGATATTTAAACATTTGTTTGTGAAAATGCTGTTAAAGTACAATATCACCTTAAATGATGAAGGCCTTAAGGTGGGTTCAGCATTAGCTTTCAGCTTCAGCTTTTATTAGACCAAAAAGGGTAACTTTTTGTATGTACTCAACAAAAACATCAGGTGATTGGACAGCATTGCAACAGTATACATATACTTAGTTTGATATACTGATCCATTACAGTCTTTACACACAGAGTGTGAGCTCATCCTGAAGAGTAAAATGACACCATCTGAACCGACTGCCTTTTACCATCAGTACCAGTCAGACTGCATATTTTGTTACAAGGAAACATTGACTATCATCTTCTATCAGTGAAGTTATGAGGAAACTGCAGCCTGCACACACACAGGACTGATGAAGCAGCGTTCAGCCTTGGGGCGTCCTACTGTAACAGGGACTGATGAAGTAGAAGAATCAGAGTTGTTGAATAATGATAGTTCCACATGAACTGAAAAAAGTCTGAAATTGTGCACATTGTTAATTGTTCCTGATTTATGATCATCAATGATCCTGTTCCAGTGTTGGAAGAAGTACTCAGATCCTTTACTGCAGTAAAAGTGCACACAGGATTTCCAGTAAAGAAGGCGGGAGGAACAAACAGGTAGGGAGTATAGGTGAAAGTCTGTACAGACTCCATTTTAAAGTTGATAGAGCAGAAGGAGGAAAACAGCAAATCTGAGGCAGGGTGAGTGTTAATATTAGGGCTGCAAATAATGTTTACTGTCATTGTTGATCAATCTGCCAATTATTTTACTGATTAATTGTTTGCTGATTAAACTGTGTCAATAAAATATGAGATCACAGTGTTTCTTTTTTTCTTTTCCTTGTTTCTGCGTCCTCACAGTGATGTAATGTGGCATGCTGGTGTGGTCAAAATAGAGAGAAGTCACAGTTAAGAACGACACAGATGTTTATCTGAAGTCTGTTTGTTGGATTTAAACCAGAGTCAAAGTTTATCTTTGTGATGGATTGAAAACACACATGGTTGCAGTTAAAATGTATGTGTTTCTCCATTGTTACTGGTTTACTTCTCAGACTCCAGAAGATGAATGATTTGGAGGAAGAGGAAGATGGAGCAGAGTCTTTAATATCCAGATGTCTGTCTATGATGAGTGACCAATCTAAAGGTGATCCTCCATACTTCAGTAATGAACCTGGACCCTCAGACACAAAGTAAGAGACTGTTTCTACTGTAAACTGACATGAAGATGATTCAGTTGTTTAATGTAATATGATGAGCTACATTACAACAATATTCTTTTATAATTCTGTTTTGCTTTTTGAGCATTGACTGCATTATTTCTTCGTTTATAGCTTTAATTTTGTAGAAAGAGTGCTTGATTGTATGTTTACTAGTTTCAACCAATATTACAATATTACAACCAATATTCCAACAGGTTAAGTTGCAGAGGACAGATTGTTTTGTTTGCTTTCAGACATGCACAAGTTAATCTGACAGCATCAGGCAGCAGTGCCTTTAGTTTAACTGTTACTAAATAAACTGTCATATAAAAATCATTTTTTGTCATTTGTCATTTTCACACCTCAAATGTCAGACAAACATGTAGATGATAAAATCTCTTCAGTGAAATATATCCAGTTTGCAGCTGTAAATAAAATGTTTAGAACATGCAGGAGATATGAACATAACTATTTGTTGTCATTATTAAATCATGAGCCTGTGCCATGTTTCATGTTACATCTGCTCTTTACAAGAACTAATGATATGTGTAAAACAATTGTTGTTTCCACAGACAGAGAGCAGAGTCTCCAGTGTCCAGCCGTCTCTCTATGAAGAGCGACTGGTCCAACAATGAACCTCCAGATTTCAGTAATGAACCTGGACCCTCAGACACAAAGTAAGAGACTGTTTCTACTGTAAACTGACCTGAAGATGATTCAGTGAGCTGGTTTGATTAAGGATGTAGTGTAGATATGAAGGAAACACAGTGGAAAGAAATAATGAGCTACCTTCCATTCAGCTGTAATCTAGAACAGATCTTCATGTACATGTTAATCAGAGACAGAGACAGGGCTGGTATTGGTATTTGATTTTCCAGTCAAAAAATCAAAAGTAGTAGTAGGTAACCCAGGGTGATATTTACTAAGGATTTAGTAACAAGTCAAACTGTGTCTGTCCTTACTTCCTAAAGGACTGCACTGGGGCTCTGTGCTGGTAAAATGAAAGAAAAGTGAGTCTTTGGTCTCATGCAATATAGACAGTGTCTTAATGTGTTCCTGTTCAAAGGCACAAAATATGAGAGGAGGTAATGGAAATGTATACAAACAGCCTGCTGCAGCTGATTAATCACTGCAGACTGACCACTGCAGCAGAGGAAACTGAGTCTGACATTTAACGTATGGGAAAAGTCAAATCTGTAAAACTGTTGTATCACACTCACACAGGGAGACAGATTATAGCAAAAACAGTGAGAGAGAGAAACAAATGAAAAGATGCATTGTGAAGATATTTACCAGAGCTCTCTGTTCAGCACCACAATACAAGTCAAAAGAGTAGTAGTCTGATATTTTTCACGAGTGGACTTTTCTGTTTTTTGTCAGTTGCTTATTTTTACCAACTTTCATTGTCTCATAATAGCTTAAAGGAGCCCTGTGGAGTTTTCTTGTTAACAAATGAAAGTCATGTTTACGTTGACTTACTTACTAAAACACATTGTGTGTCTTAGTGTGGTCTAACAAATGTGTTGAATCCATGTCCCTCCTCATGAAACATTTGCAAAGCCAGTTTTTGAAGCTAGTATTTTAAATCCAGCATTGTTTACATCCATGTTTACTAGCTTGCACTTTTCTTCTTCTTCTCTGCCTTTGCTGGCTCTTTGTTGTGTCTGTCTAATTACTTTTGAACCCTTGAAATTGCAGTATATTTTTTTTTATTTCAAATTGAATGTGCTAAAGCCCAGAACCTGAGGAACAAAAAAATGTGTAACTGTCCAAATGATTCTGCAGACATTGCATCACCTCATACTGGGACCGGTTTGCTTCATCAGGAGATTCCTCCTGTTCCCAGTGTGGAGAAAGATCCGGAACAAGACCTGGACTGCGAACACACAGTAATACCAGCACTGTACAAAGTGAGACTGAAGATCTGTTTGTTGATGTCATCATCTCTGAAAACAGGACAGGTATTTACCTCCTCTATTCTACTGAAAATTAACATAGTGAGACATATTTCTTTTTAATTATACCTTTTTTTCTTCTCTTTCAACAGAAAGTGGTGTGCAGGAGGTCTTAGATGAACATAAGATCAGTCTGAGGAAGAGATGTGAAAGTGTGACTGAAGAAAATGATGAAACAGGAAGTGGAACCCTCCTCAACAGGATCTACACTGAGCTCTACATCACAGAGGGACAGAGTGAGGAGGTTAATACCCAACATGAGGTGAGGCAGCTTGAAAAAACTTCCAAGATGAAGACCCTCCATGACACTCCAATCAAGTGCCACGACATCTTTAAAGCCTTACCTGACCAACAGAAACACATCAGAGTCGTTCTGACGAACGGCGTTGCTGGCATTGGAAAAACCTTCTCAGTGCAGAAGTTCACTCTGGACTGGGCAGAGGGCTCGAAAAACCAAGATGTCAGTCTGGTGATTCTGCTTTCATTCAGGGAGCTGAACTTGATCAAAGATGAGCAGTACAGTCTCCTCATGCTGATCCATGTTTTCCATCCAACATTAAAGATGGTCACAGCAGAGAAGCTTGTGGTCTGGAAAGTTTTGTTCATCTTTGATGGCCTGGATGAAAGTAAACTTTCACTGGATTTTAAGAACAAGAATGTCGTGTCTGATGTCACACAGAAGTCATCAGTCAACGTGCTGTTGACAAACCTCTTCAAGGGGAAGCTGCTTCCCTCGGCTCTCATCTGGATAACTTCCCGACCTGCAGCAGCCAATCAGATCCCTCCTACATGTGTTGACAGGGTAACAGAAGTAAGAGGCTTCACTGATGTTCAGAAGGGGGAGTACTTCAGGAAGAGATTCAGTGATGAAGAGCTGTGCAGCAGAATCATGTCACACATTAAGACATCCAGGAGCCTCCACATCATGTGTCACATCCCAGTCTTCTGCTCGATTGCTGCTACAGTTCTGGAGCACATGTTGACTACAGACCAGAGAGGGGAGCTGCCCAAGACCCTGACTGACCTGTACTCACACTTCCTGCTGGTTCAGACAAAGAGGAAGAAGCACAAGTATGATGATGGACATGAGATGAGTCCACAGGAGCTGACAGAGGCTGACAAGGAAGTTCTTCTGAAGCTGGGGAGGCTGGCATTTGAACATCTGGAGAAAGGAAACATCATGTTCTACCAAGAAGACCTGGAGCAGAGTGGTCTTGATGTCACAGAGGCCTCGGTGTTATCAGGAGTTTGTACAGAGATCTTTAGAAGAGAGAGCGTGATCTTCCAGAAAACAGTCTACTGCTTTGTTCATCTGAGCTTTCAGGAGTTTCTGGCTGCAGTCTACATGTACCACTGTTACACCAACAGTAACACAGACTTACTGGAGGACTTCCTGGGAAAAAAACACAATGACTCATCTCTGGATGTCTTCCTGATGGCAGCCATGGAGAAATCTCTCAGAAGTGAAAATGGCCATCTGGACTTGTTTGTTCGCTTCCTTCATGGCCTCTCTCTGGAGTCCAACCAGAGTCTCTTAGAAGGCCTTCTAGGTCAGACAGAGAACAGTCCAGAAATCATCCAGAGAGCCATTAACAACCTGAAGAAGAAGACCCGAATCTCTCCTGACAGAAGCATCAACATCTTCCACTGTCTGATGGAGATGAACGACCGCTCAGTACATCAGGAAATCCAAGAGTTTCTGAAGTCAAAAAACAGATTAGAGAAGAAACTCTCTGTGATCCACTGCTCAGCTCTGGCCTACATGCTGCAGATGTCAGAGGAGGTTCTGGATGAGTTTAACCTGAGAGAGTACAACACATCAGAGGAGGGACGACAGAGACTGATCCCAGCTGTGAGGAACTGCAGAAAGGCTCAGTAAGTCCAGATGTGATTAGCATTGTAAATCAGTGTAGATTAGTAGTATTTCTTCAAATATAAGTAATATAATATTCTTATTATTGTTAAAATAGTGCACTAATTGTTTAGAGCTGAAATTATATGTCAGTGATAGTAAGTCTCAGATGTTCTTTAGTTGGTTAAAATGTGAATGCAAATAATGTTGATTTTTTAGTTGGTTGTGTGTATAACTGTTAAGTTAATGAACACAGTTATTCTATTCATTTCTAGTAACTATGGGATTTTACAGTTTTTTCTTCTATTCGTCTTCCTTGGGTGATGGAGGCATCATTCACACCTGGTAAAAGAAATGAAGAACTACATAAAGTGTGGTTGAATTTTCATTACAGCAGCATTGTATGACAACATATATCAGTATTTTACAGTTATCAGTGAATGCAATAAAGTTATTATTATTATATTATTATATGAGCAGGTTCTGCAAATCATATATAATTAAACAGACACTGTATTTATCATTATGTTTAAGAGTTTAAAATAAGATCTGTATCATTTTCCAGAGGTGATTTCTGAACCAGAGAGAATTGCTTTCATCATCATCTTTTTCTTAATGGTTTCTGAGCCATTTCATAGTGAGCACAGGGGATCAGCAAATCAGTGAATTAATTCAGTAATGTCCATTATACAACAATATCTAATGTTTGCTAACATTAGCCTCCGTAAACTACTGGTCATACAAGACAAACCCCCTGAGTGTGTTGAATCGAGCAATGGTGCATTTTATTTCTCAGAAATTCAACTTTTTATTTTAAAGAGGGAAATTGTGTTACATAGTCTTGTTCTTAAGTTTTTCTTATATGCTGTTGGTGACAGAAAGAAACTCTCAGGTGTTTCTCTCTTGTTAGTGTAGAGAAGAGTAGTAGCAGGAAATGCACAGAGGTCTGATGAATAAATAAGAGCAGAATTGGAGAATTCAGACTGTTTCAAGAGATCTTATACACATTACAGGTCAATATTGTATTTTAATGCTGATACCCTGATAACATCTTTCTGATGACATTATGTTGAAAATAATTCAACCTTTTTGGTTTGTTAATTGTGTTTGTGTGCTGAATCAGTTTTCCAGATTCTCAGAAAATAATGTTGACAACTGAACATCATGCAGTCATCTGTCATGCACATCTAAACATTTAATTACATTAATATTTAATTATGTACAGGTCTAATATTGTCAAGCCATTTGTTTCATTTGTGTTGGTCAACAGTCACTAAATTCTCCTGTTTTGGATGTGCACCTGACAGCAGCAGGTAGCTAACAAAGAGAGATGATCTTTCTCAACTATAGCTGTTCACTGAGTTGAACTGAACAGAAATATCCTGGAGTTAAATTAAACATAGTGGACAGAAAAAATGGTTTTCTAATCAAGATGGCCTCATGCCAACTTTTTGGAGACAGACAGGATCAGATCACACAGACAGACTATGCACATTATGGAAGCCTCAATGTAACTCCATTTCTCTCTCTTTATCTGCAAGATTAAAGCAAAACAAAGATTAAAAGTCTGCTGATATGAGAGAGAGTGATGAGCATTATTTTTGATTCTATCACAGTGAGATACGATTAGCTGAACTAGGAGTGCTCTGGTAGCCTACTAGTTAAGATGCATGTCATATAACCACAGTGTCCACTGTTTAATTCCGGCAGCTGACCATTGTTGCATGTCATTCCGTCTCTCTCTCTGTCTCCTCTTGTTTCCTGTAATCTCTCAAATGTTGCTTTCCATTAAAGGAAAAAAATGCCCCAGAAAAAATATTTAAAAAATGAAAAAAAGATTAGCTGAACCACTGATATGAAGAGCAAATGTTAATCAAAATAAGGAATGTTAAACTATTTCATCATCAAATGCATGAAGTAAATATAGAGTGTCCTCTGTCATGATAACATATGTTGTAATATATGTTTCATGACAGACTTTCTGGCTGTGGACTCTCAGCAACTCACTGTGAAGTTGTGGCCTCAGCTCTGAAGTCCAGCCCCTCCCATCTGAGAGAGCTGGATCTAAGTCTCAACAAGCTGCAGGATTTAGGAGTAAAGCGTCTGTGTGCTGGACTGGAGAGTCCAAACTGTAGACTGGAGACTCTGAGGTCAGTTCACTGGCTATAGCTTTGGTTGTTTTTTCTATGTATTCAATTCAAATCCTTCACTGAAGTTTCAAATGTTTGGTTCGTACATTTTTGGGATTTGCCCGAGCGCAAATCTGTTAGAATTTAATTTTTTCCTCAGGACTTTCAAACCCACAGTCTTGTTCTGTGTAAAAAATACTTCCAAAGTTTAAACTAATGTGAAGCTTCAGCAGTCTGAGTTACACATATCATGTAAGTATCTTTGTGTTTCTTCAGTGTTTCCTTGCTGAGCTGCAGTGGAGGGATTGTAACTCAGAGGGAATTTTGTTCTAAATAGTCTGTAACTTTGAGTCAGACAAATCAAGCGGGAATCTACCAGACTTTCAAAGCCTCGTGTTAGCTTCAGCTGAACTTATGAACTCATTTTCCACAGTGCAGCTGTGTTAGGAAGAGACCACTTCACAGTCAGTATAGACAGGAGGAATGATTACTGCCACCTATAACATGTTTTAATTACACATACCTACTAAACTACCAAATACAGGGAGACGGAGGTCGTGTAATAAATAATGAAAAGGTTTAGTCCAAAATGTCTGATTTCATATTGATCCTCTAATTACAGACTTGACTGAGTTCAGCAGCATTTTATGAACCAGTGTTGACATGAATATGTGTCTGAATGTTGTGGTGATATTTGGATGATGTCTGTAAAAGGCTGACATTATGATGATCCACAATAACACAATGACAAAGTCACTGTACTCATTTTAAAGAACAGCTCATTGATGAGGACATAGTAATGTTGAACTACACTTTCAAACAAGAACACAGCTGGTTGGATTATAAATTGATTTTTATCTACATCATTTATTCTTTATTCAGATTGTGGGGCTGCAGTTTGTCAGAGATCAGCTGTGCTTTTTTGGTCTCAGCTCTGAATTCCAACCCCTCCCATCTGAGACAGCTTCATCTGAGAGACAACAAGCTTCAGGATTCAGGAGTGAAGCTGCTGTGTGATTTTCTGGAGAATCCACAATGTAGACTGGTGACTCTGGGGTCAGTTCACTGACTACTGTTGATCTTAATGTTTATAAACCCGAACCTAATTCATGTACATACATAACTTACATCCACAAAGTTAATTTTCTATTTTTCCACACTTTAATCGTTACTGTATAAAGTTTAATCTATAGCTACAAAAGATGACTGATTCTTAAAGAAGTTGTAGAAAATGTTGAAGGGACACAGACAGATGACTGCAGGTATTTAAAGTATTTTTTATGAATCAGTGTTGACATGAATATGTGTCTGAGTGTTGTGGTGACATTTGGATAATGTCTGTAGAAGGCTGACATTATAATGAACCACATTAACACAATGACAGAGTGACTCTACTCAATTTATAGAAGAGCTCATTGATGAGGATATAATAATGTTGAACTGCACATTTTAAACCTGCACATATCTGATTTGATTATTAATGGATTTTCATCTACATCATTTATTCTTTATTCAGAATCAGGTTCTGCAGCTTGTCAAAGATCAGCTGTGCTTCTCTAGCCTCAGCTCTGAAGTCCAACCCCTCCCATCTGATAGAGTTGGATCTTAGAGACAACAACCTCCAGGATTCAGACGTGAAGCTGCTGTCTGATCTTCAGGAGAGTCCACACTGTAGACTGGAGACTCTGAGGTCAGTAGAGAGTTGGAGTCAGTCTGTACTGGTTTCAGCAGTCTTCTATTAAACACAGTATTTATCAAAGGAAAGATCCATTATTTCTTGTTGAGCCTTCAACCATCTCAGTAGCTGCTTTCCTCAGTGAAGCTGTGAGAGGAGAATGGTGACAGGCTTCAGGATTGGACAGAAAGACAGAGAGACAGAGAGAGAGAGAGAGAGAGAGAGAGAGAGGGAGGAGAGAGAGAGAGAGGGAGAGAGAGAGAGAGAGAGAGAAAACAGTTAGCCAATCAGATCAGCCAGAAGCTTGTTGTGATCATGCGTTTGAGTTGATGTGAAGATGACTGTTGTTGTTGTGTACATGTCTGCAGGAAATGAAGATATATTACAGCTGGCAGCCTTACAAGATTTATAGAGACAGTGTTCATCATCATCAAACTGTTATACCATCAAATCTGATCTGAAAGTGTTTGTTCTCTCATTACAACACTAAAAAATTGATCATTTCATCTTTGTCACAGCTCTAAGATCAGTCTGACTGCAGCCTGCAAATCACTGGCTCTGATTTCACAGAGCCATCATTACATTTAGCAACCATGTGGTCTGTATATAGACCAGATCCTCTGCTGAAGTCCAGGAATTACAGTAGGTGCTTAACTGAGAGCTCTGACTGATTGTCATATGATGACTGAACAGCATGAAATATCTTCAAATCCCACAGAGTCTCTGTAGCTTTTACACTTTTTTAACAGTTCACATGTATCAACAATCCTGTTCAGTCCAAAAATGGAACAGCTGTGCAGCGTAGCCAGCTTCCTTTCATCTCTCATGTTAAAGTGTTAGAGTGAATACACTGAGCTCCAAGCTAACAGACCTGCAGAGACTTTTGGTATCAAGTCTGTTTACTCTGCAGATTTCACTGAAGTGCACAGAAGAAATAAACTGCTAAAAGTCATCAACACATCATTACTGCAGAAACAGAGACATTCACTCATCAGTTTACTGATGGATTTACTGTAGTCCCTGCTGCTCTTTATACTGGATTTGCTGCATCACTGACTGACAGCTGATGAAGTGAGTCTCAGTACACACTGATAAATGACCTCTGTTGTTTCTTCTTGTCTCATCAGCTGGAAGTGATGATCTCTGTAAGAGTGTGAGTGCACATCCAGGGGTACGTGTTTAGAGAGGATGATCCATCCTGATGATCCATCTGGACTGGAGTCTGGATCTGGATTTTGTCATCTTCACTTAAGTCTCTTAACTGGCTGCAAACTGAACAGTTATCTCTGGATTTTGTTGAACTCAGCACTTTACAAATTTGTTATACATGATCTGTTTGGAGCAGAAAAGATAAAAAAAAAACAGGTGCTATGAGTCAGACTCTGATTTTGGGCCCATATTTATCAAGTGTCACAGAAGAGTTAGAAAGGACTAAAACTAATTTATGAAGCAGAAGAGAATTTACTCTGACTTTCAGCAGGAGAAGGATTACTCCTGGGAGAGAGTGAGACGTCGCTGTTTTACCACAGTCAGAGCAGCAAAATAGAAATAATGACGACGTGTTGTGGTTTTCTAAGTCTCAGCTGGAAATATTAAACACTGGTAATTTTGAATTTAAAATTCATTATAAGATGATATTTACAAACTGTAAAGAAAGCCTGACAAATAAATGTAACTTATATGCTGATTAAAATAACAGGTAATTAGACTCAGCTGTGTGAAATGATCTTGGTTCAGCCACATGGTTTCATAGCCTGTAATAGTGCTGCATCTTGCACATATTGCACAGGCACATGAAACCCTCTCCATGAAGAACATCTTCTCTTCCACTGTCCAGTTCCTCTTTCTACTACACCCCAAGTTAACTTCTGTTCTCTACATGAAGATAAATACACCGTAACAATAGAAACATATATTGTTAAGGTGACCTCTTTTGTTTCTTCTTCTCTCATCAGATAGATGTGATGATCTCTGTAAGAGCGTGAGTGAACGCTCTTATAGTGTGTGTTACCAGGCTAGCTAGCTAGCTTTTATATGCTCAAGATGAACAGTTTATATCTCAAAATGACATTTAACGAGTCATTTGCATCAGGCTGTATGTAAACACTGGTCAGCCAATCAGATGGCTTTAAAAATAACTACATAATTTAAACTTGTAGGTGAGATCATGTGATCCAGCTGTGTGATCCAGCCCGATCCAATCACATCCTTTACATCTTTTTTTCTACATTAGTGCAGAATCTTGCATGTATTGTACAACACTGCACATAGCAATAATGATGCAAAGGGACTGTGGGCACAACTTGATTAAAAACATGAAATTTATCCTTTCCACTGTCCGACTCATCTCCAGCTAAACCTCCTTTTGACTTATGTGTCCTTACAGCTCTTTTAAATATATCTCTGCCATCAGCAGTTTAAAACAAATGATACATAAATAAATAAAGCCACGATTTGCATGAATGCAGCTTGTTTTTCTATAACTTCACACTGAGTGGTGGGAAATGAATTATCAGCACAGATAAATATGGGTCCTTGTCTTTGCTATGAGGTCTCTGGACCAACCTGTTTGAGGAACTCAGTCTGATAAGTCATTATCTTCCAAATCACTTCTTCAAACTAATTTTTATCCACTGATTTATCCAATTATTTTTGTTTTATATGCTGTACATCTTAAATGTGAATCTTATGTCTGTTTTACTGGTTTATTTTATGTATGTTTGTGTTAGTTTTTTGTAAAGCATTCTGTAACATTGGTTTTGAGAAGTTTTATACACTTCTGAAGGGAGGGTGACTAAAAGACTTTAGCTTATGCTAGCTTAGCAACTGGAATTCATTAATTGGAAGTGAATCAACTGAACACTGTCTTTATTTGACCTATAAATTAGTGCTAAAGTACTTGGTTCTTTCTTGGAAATTTACTAACTTTAGATTGTCTGTGTTTTCTTTATTCCCTCACTTTTTTGCTGAAATCAGGTGTAATATACAAACAAGGAAACAGCAAAACCACCAAGTGACGATACAAGAAAACAGCAATGCATACAGACTGAACACGCACAACAAGGAGAAACAAATACATGAAAAAAGACATTTTAAAACATGTAGGGAGAGGAGAGCCAAACCACCAAGTGATGATACAAGAAAACAGCAATGCATACCGACTGAACACACACAACAAGGAGAAACAAATACATGAAAAAAGACATTTTAAAACATGTGGGGAGAGGAGAGATTAAATCTAGTTAGAGATGCCCCTATTAATCATTTTGTCTATGAAATGTCAAAAAATAGAGAAAAATTAAGATTAAGAGGGAAATTGGTTTGCAGTGTGTCCAAAACTTAACATACACAATAAAAGAAACACACACACTAAGAAGAAAAACGCAATCCAAAACATAGTCCACACATGGCACACATCCTTCATAAAATACACTAAACTACTACACACAGCAGCATCCATCAGTGCTCCTGAAGTGCAAGGATTCAATGTGAGAGAAGACACAATGCAGCCCAGAAATATATGAAATACGATATTTTCCACTGTGCAGCACTTACCACATTACTACTGTGAGTAATAGGAGTTTTTTCCTTGTGTGCTGGACATCAGGATTCAGCCCTCATATTAGTGTTGCTGACCCTTTTTTTTAGGAAGTCTTCAGTCTCTCAGGTGTTCCTGTGTTTGTCCAGCAGGAGGAGACGTTGATCTGAAATTCCTTCAACACTGGGCTCAAACACTCACATGTCCTTATATTTATCACAGCTCAGAGGATCCAAATATACACAACGAGTCCTCAAAAACTAACATTAGACCACAGTCCTCTTTACTCTGACCTTACTTTAAACTGAACCTGAAAAACTGAAACCAGACCTGCCAGCCCTCACTGAGACCACGACGTCCTCGCCTCCCGTTTGATGACCATATATATATACAGTATATGTGTATATTAGAGCTGCAGGTAACCATTATTTTTATTATCGACAAATCTATTGATTATTTTCTGGATTAATCGATGAGTTGTTTGGTCTATAAAATGTCAGAAAATCGTGAAAAATGTGGATCAGTGTTTCCCAAAGTCCAAGACGACATCCTCAAACAACACAAAGATATTCAGTTTACTGTCATAGAGGACTAAAGAAACCAGAAAATATTCACATTTAAGGAGCTGGAACCAAAGAATTTTAGTATTATTTCTTATAAAAGGACTCAAAACGATTAATAAATTGTCAAAATAGTTGGCGATTAATTTTCTGTTGATTGACTCAATTAATCGACTAATTGTTGTAGCTCTAGTGTGTTGAGTTAACTTCATTGCCTTATTTGCCTCAGTGAGATCACAGTGTAACAGGACAGACAGGACAACATTCAACACAACATACTACTAATAAAACATATACATGTATGTATGTATGGACATTTTAAAATACACAAAGTACCGTAGATATAAAAGATAAGCTAAAAACTATCAACATTAAAGTGAGAGGTTTGTAATGCAACTACATCCATTTATATATAAACATTGAATAATATAATTCAAGTTCAAATCAATGTATCCAAAATCATCTCTAGATAGGTTACCACAATACAATATTTAAACAGCCACATTCAATCATATAATAGTAGAAATAGGAAAACATTAAGAAAAAATATGAATATAGAAAAATACATTGAATCTCACAATTGAAATATATAAAGATAGGGATGATGAAGACAATGTGCAAAAATCATCCAAACAGGGCTTCAATACCTGGCAATAGAAGAAAATTCATCATTAGTGGGCAAGTCTATAAATCTAGTAACAATCAAATAGCAATCTGTCCTGGCTGATCCCAGTCAAACTAATATTCACAGCATCATATTAAGTAGCAACTCATGATTAAGACCTTTGGGGGACAATGTCTGTAATGTGAAGATCCAAAAAGCTTTACGTCTCTTCAGTAACAGGTTGTCAACTCAGTTTTTAATGTCTGACTGAACGAAATATAAAACAATTTGCTTTCAAATACAGAAACCCCTGAGTGGTGAAAAGGCTCCTCCTTTAAAGATATTTAGCATATAAATATAGTTTCTCAACACAGAATATGCTTTTGATACGGTGACAATCTCTGATCCAGAGCATAACATGTAGCTCTTCAAATCCCATTATAACAAAGAAATGTAAAAAAAGTAGAAGACAAACAAAAACTGGATGGAAAGGGGAGAATCTTTAAAGACTATTAAATATGCCTAAAAATAATGGAGAGGCAGAGTTCAAAAGTAGTGCAAGAGACAGTTAAACACAATTTTCCTGTCTCACCTATTTGGTTAAGGACCAGTTACTGAGGTTAACAAACTGTTCAACAGCTTAAGAAAACATCATGTTAATAGAGTTGTTGCATAGTGTTAGTATCTGTATTAAGAGAGGGTTTCAGTCTTGTGCTTTGATTTATGTTTGTTAGGATGTCCTTTAGTTTACATTTGGATAACAGATTGTGCCTTTAAACATATTTATAGAACAGTAATTCATCTAGATACAGCTACAAGTTCCTTACCAGTTTTCCTGCTTTGAATTTGTTCATATCTTTCCATCACCTGACAACTGGGCTGCTTCTATGTGTTTCTCTTTCCTCCTTAAACTTTTTCTTTCAATCTTCAATCAGTTGCGTCTTCTTCACTTTCTCCTTGTTTTTCTTTCAACACAATTACATCTCGCGATTCTTCCTCACTTCTGTCTCCTCTCTCCTGATTCCTTCACTCACTCTGAAAATGTAAAAGCTTTCCTTTTAAAAATCTGACAGAGTATGAAGCACAACTTTAACTTGTATGCTGTTAATTACAGTAATTGTGAACAAACGACACACAGTGGGAATGCATCAGCAGTCAAGCTATCCAAACAGTCCCTGGTCACGCAGGGACCACAAGTTAGCTCCTTAACTAAATATCTGTTACCAAAAGAGACTTTTTACTATTGTTCTCTTTTCATATCAACTGCAGATTTAATATTTTTGCAAACTTAACTCCAGTGCAACACCATGTCTCCACACAAGCAAATCATTTACCCCTGTATAAAAATCTAACCTTTACATTTGACAGATGCAGTACTGTCTAATCGCTTTTCCGTTTGCCTTTTATTAAACCAAATTTGAAGGTTAATATCTTACACTGCATTGTAACTTTTATTCTCTTGTTTTATCTGTCTCATTCTATTTCAGCTCCTTTTTATTTCCAAATGTAACACTTTTTAATTGTATTTAAATGTCTTTTTACATTGCCTTGTGTTACTTTTATATTCTGTCTTGATTGATTGTTGACACAGCAGGTAATATGGAAGTCTAGAAAATCTTTAAAAAATCAAAGGTGTTCGATTGGAGAAGTTGTTATGAATCCAGAAATATATGTTAGTGGTGGAAAGTAACCAAGTGCTTACTGATGTATTGTAGTTAGGCTGCATCAGTTTTGACAAACTTTTCTTCCACTTAAATGCTACTTTATACTGTATTTATACTTAATTTATATACTACATAATAAGTTTGAGTAAACTTAAATTACGTTGCAGATTACGTTTGTACATTGAAAGCATATATGAGCCTCCAAGATATGATGTATAGATTAAACTAACCAACCCCCGTCTTATTGTCAGTCATCTGTAAAGCACTTTGAATTGCACTAACCTGTATGAAAGGTGCTATACAAATTAAAGTTTGATTGATTGACATTTACTTCAAGTACATTTTGCTGATAAAACTTTGACTTGCAGTAAAATAGTTTTACAATGTAAAACAACTGAATACTTCCTCCACTACCAGTCCTGCATTTAACATCCTACTACAGTAAAAGTACATAAGTATTATGAGCTTGATGTACTTAAAGTATTGCAATAAAAGTACATAAGTATTATGAGCTTGATGTAGTTAAAGTATTGCAGTAAAAGTACATAAGTATTATGGGCTTGATGTAATTAAAGTATTGCAGTAAAAGTACATAAGTATTATCAGCTTGGTCGGGCCCCTCCAAAGGGTCAGCAGATAAATCTGAGTGGTCGTGAGATGATTAATGGGAGAGGAAAGAAGAAAAAACAAAGTTCTGATACACAAATTTGTTTTCAGTTCTTGGACTTTTTCTCTAAACTTTGATTTTTTGGTGAAATATTGGGTCACAACATTTATTGAAATGAAAGCATGTGAGAAGTTTAGAGGGAAAAATCACTATTTGGTGGAGCTGTTAACAACTCATAGACATCTGAAATGTGACCCACAAAAGTAAAAAGTAACTATAGCTTTAGTTAAGTACAATATTTATCTCTGAATAAGGAGTCACAAGACAAAACGTTTTTGGAAACGCTGGTTTAATCTTTACCAAAACAAAATTGTAGTGGATAGTTTTGGATAGATTCACAATATTTCCAGTGTGTATTAAAATAACAGTCAGGTGTCTATATGAACAGTGAAAGAGGTTCTCCTCACTGTAATCATTCCTCCTGTTCATACTGGATATTAAAAGATCTTTCAAATGTGCTTTCAATGGAAGTGATGGAGGCCACAGTCATTTAGTGCAAAAATGCATTTAAAAGTAGATGTGAGGCTTATATGAGGCTTCAGCAGTCTGAGTTAGTCATATCAAGTAGATATCTGACACATTTACAGTCTTTTTAGCATCAAATTCCCTCTTTGTGTTTCCTCGGACAGTGTTTCCCTGTTGAGCTGCGGTGGAAGTATAGTAACAAAAAGAGGGACTTTGGCACTAAAAAGACTGTAACGTTGAAAGATATCTACTTGATTTGACTCATTTGGATGCTGAAGCTTCATATTATTACATTTTTGCACAGAAGGAGGACTGTGGATTTTGTCCCCCATCACTTCCATTGTAATTGCATTATGAAGGGATCTTCTACAGGTCAGTATGGACAGGAGGAATGATTACAGCAGGAAAAACATGTTTCACTGATCACTTGGACCCCTGACTGTTGTTTTAAGACACACTTGTGAACCTGTCCTTTGAGGACGCACATTAATCAACATTTGTATAAATGTACCAGTGTTGCCCGACTGGCTAATTTTCAACTGACAAGATGTTGTAAAAACCAATAAAGTAGCAAACAGACAAACAATCCAGTCACAAATATTTCAAAATAAGACAGCAGCATTGAGCATTAGAAGAGCTGAACACTAGAAGAGCTGGGGTTAAAAGTCCAAAAACAAAATAATAAATCCTGGAAGGTTCAACTGTTCTAAAAAGTGAGATTTAAGTCGAAAACAGAAGTTTGCGTCCCTTAAGACTTTGACCAGCGTTTACACATAAATGATTTCAGGCACAGTTCAGTTCATTAGAAAGAGGAAACACCACGAGATGAAACCTGCTCAACATGATGAATCAAGACAAAGAAACTCCAGAAGGAGCCTTCAAGCTTAATGATTAATCAGGTTTTTATTCAGCTGTTTGTTCAGGTGTGACATCTACAGAGGCCTTTTCAGCTAAAAAATATTAAAACTGTTACTGTAGTACTTCCTCTATCTAGTGAATTAAGCTGGTATTTTATTGATTAGTGATACTTTGATTATTACAATAATCAATATATTTTATTAGTGTACATAAAACTAGAGAGGAAGTTTAAATATTTTCTTTGGGTTTATGTGACTCTTTATTATTGAAATGATTGAATAATCTACACGTACATCATGAACCTGTGCACCTCACTGACTTATTCAAGCACAAATGTATTTAGTCAATACATGATTGCTCTCAATATGTCTCTTTAGTTTGTCTTAATGCATTGAAAAGGGATTTTTTAGTACACAATACTACATTTGTTGTACTTTTCCATGAGAGTTGACTTAACTGCACATGTGGTGAAAGATATTAAGATAAAACAGTTAAACAGAACCCTGTAACTGTTGACATCAGATAACCTGCATAAGCAGCAGGCGAAACCTGAAGATATAGTGACACCTAGTGGTGGTTTAGTTGACTTCAATAACACAGCAACTAAACCACAGACAAAGTTTGAACCACAGCATCTGATGACACAGCAAACAGTGAATTGTGACTTGTTCCAGACAACATAGATTCAAAGAGGACATACTCTGCACATTTCCAGGTCAATATTTATATTCTGGTTCTGTACTGGAATATCTTTGCATGATTTCCAGTTAAAAACTCCTTATTTATCTTATACTGGTCCTTTATGCAGCCCCTCAGTTCAGCCTCTGTCTGAAACAGGCTGTTTTAACTCTTGTCTCTTTAAAGATGTCTGTATACTCCTTCAGACATGCTTGTTGAACTGTGGAAATGCCCATTAACCCCCTCCCCACGCACCTTTCTGATGGCGGATAAGTGGGGCTGCGTACGACCATTTCTATAACTTTCTGAAACAGTGAAGCCGACATTCAGACCCACTTCACGCAGTGATTGGTCAGCTGTGTGGAAGTGAGAGTGGAGTCAGGATTTCAACTTCTCTCTCTAACTCTCCTTTTTCATCATGACACAACTATTTCGTGTCACTTTTCATGTGAGCAACTGAGTGTAGCACTTTGACTGACTTCCAGGAGAGACCATAAATCAAACTTAAGTCTCCCCGATAGGTCAGCTCCCAGAAGCTGCATCAGGGAGGCAACGTAAACAATCTATGAAACAAACTATAGTGGCAGCATTTCACTACTTTTTCTTATTCTTTACTAAATATCAACTTCTCAAATCCATCCGTACATGTTTGAACCAAAATCTAACCTGAAACATGAAAGTGGACAACGTGAACAACACATGGAAACACCTTAGCAACCACCTTAGCAACCAAGTTCTGACTGACTGGTCAGTTATAACTCGATATTCTGCTTTTTTATGAAGGAGACATCAGGTTAGCAGCTCATCAGCCTCTTGTATAACTTTCTATTTAGCAAAAATAGCATCTCATGCCTTATCCTTGAAATACATTTCAGTGCAAACACCATTGTGTAACATTAATTACTAAACTATGTGACCATGTATGACATGAGGTACATTAGAATTATTGCTGAAAAAGCGTTGGTCCAATATAATCATATGAACAGTTTCACCAAATCAATTTCTTTATTTTTTAATTTCTATCATTATTATAGTAACTAACTGATGAAAAACAGTAATAATAATTAAACTATATAAAAACTACTCCATCTGTCTTTGGCTGCAGATTTGTGGTGATGTGTGTTCATATCATGATGCTCTGAACCATCCAGACATTTCCTGAGGAAAAGCTTTCCTTTTGTTGAACTGTTGTTATCACATTTAACTGTGATTGGCTCAGCTGTCTCAGAGCTATGAAAGCAGTGATGTAATTGGCTGAGAGAGATTTAACAATCACCATACCAGCTGATCTATATTCACCTTCGCTCAGCCTTTATGCATGTTGTGCTGCTGTTTTAACAGATTTATGTCCCCATAACATGAGGAATACCTGGTACACAGACACACACACACACACACACACACACACACACACACACACACAGACACACACACACACACACACATATACACAGAATATAATAAAGTAAAATAAAAAGTTTAACAACACGTAATATCAATAAAAAAACAATAAAACCATAAAACTACACAGAGGGTAGACACAGAAGTGAGATAAAACAATAAAAACAGTGAAAGCAACACAGAGAGCAATCACACATTACAATAAAGAGTAAAAGTGAAAGTCCGTACAGACTCCATTTTAAAGTGAACAGAGCAGAAGGAGGAAAACAGCAAGTCTGAGGCAGGGTGAGTGTTAATATTAGAGCTGTAAATAATGATTACTGTCATTATTGATCGATCTGCTGATTATTTTTCTGGTTAATTGTTTAGATGATTAAACTCTCAAAAAACACAAGATCACAATGTTGTCATCTTCAAACGTTATTTCCTTTGTTCTCTTCCTTGTTTCTGCATCCTTACAATGTGTGTAACATGTGTAACATGTAACATGTCAGAGGAACATTGGTGACGCAGCCTGAGTGTTACAGAATTATGATCATGATTTCACTGTCAGAGGGTCTGGTTTAGTCTCCTTGTGGACTGTAGGTGTGGATTTATGTGTTTGACTTGATCTGTTGATACAGAACACATGTTTACTGGATAATAACTTTTTAGTACAATGAGGAAGTCTTTGTGTCTGTTTGTGAGACAGCGAGCGTACAGTCAGAAAACTTTTCACAAAGCTCTTAAATTAAATTCACCGCCTGCACTCTAAACTGTGAGTGTTTCCAGAAAACTCAGAGTGACTTCAAATGGTGAGACACACAGACACACACACACATGACTTCCTGTAAAGAGGAAGGAAGGAGAAAACAGGAAGGGAGTAAAGGTGAAAGTCCAAACAGACTCCATTTTAAAGTCAACGGAGTAAAAGGAGGAAAACAGCAAGTCACACACATGGTTGTAGTTAAAATAATGTAAACTAATAAGAAGACACTAAGTTGAGAGGAAGGACTGGGTTTATTATATTTTGTATGTGTCTCCAGTGTTACTGGTTTACTTCTCAGTCTCCCGAAGATGAATGATTTGGAGGAAGAGGAGGACGGAATATCCAGCTGTCTGTCTATGACGAGCGACCAGTCTAAAGGTGATCCTCCACACTTCAGTAATGAACCTGGACCCTCAAACACAAAGTAAGAGACTGTTTCTACTGTAAACTGACCTGAAGATGATTCAGTTTTTTAATGTCAGTTGATAACCTACATTACAACAATATTCTTTTATAATTCTGTTTTTTTAATTCAATCAGTGATCTTTATGTTGTTTGAGCATTGACTGCATTATTTCTTCATGTATAGCTTTAATTTTGTGGAGAGAGTGCTTGATTGCTGCTCTGACATGTTTATTAGTTTCTTCAACCAATATTTAATCCAGGTTAAGTTGCAGAGGACAGATTGTTTTGTTTGCTTTCTAGACATGCACAAGTTAATCTTACAGCATCAGGCAGCAGTGCCTTTAGTTTAACTGTTACTAAATAAACTGTTACATAAAAATAATTTTTTGTCATTTGTCATTTTCAGACCCCAAATGTCAGACAAATAACCTTTTTGGCTTTTGACGTCTTACAAAAAGCAGTGTGTAGTCAGGGTCACATTTCAGATGTCTATGAGTTGTTAACAGCTCCACCAAATAGTGATTTTTCCCTCTAAACTTCTCACATGCTTTCATTTCAATAAATGTTCAAATGATCCAATATTTCAGCAAAAATCAAAGATTAGAGAAAAAGTCCAAAAACTGCCCCCAAAAGGGAGGCGAGTCCCCACATGTGACTGTTTTAACAGATATATGTCCCCATAACATGAGGAATACCTGGTACACAGACACACATACACAGACAGACACACACAGACACACAGACACACAGACACACACACACACACACACACACACACGACATCCAGAAAAGAAGAAGGCAGGAGGAGCAAACAGTAAGTAAACTTAATTTAGAAAGCGCCAGTCAAACCAGAGTTACAAGGTGTTGTACAATGCAATCGAGAGAAAAATAAAATAGAATATAATAAAGTAAAATAAAAAGTTTAACAACACGTAATATCAATAAAAAAACAATAAAACCATAAAACTACACAGAGGGTAGACACAGAAGTGAAATAAAACAATAAAAACAGTGAAAGCAACACAGAGAGCAATCACACATTACAATAAAGAGTAAAGGTGAAAGTCCGTACAGACTCCATTTTAAAGTGAACAGAGCAGAAGGAGGAAAACAGCAAGTCTGAGGCAGGGTGAGTGTTAATATTAGAGCTGTAAATAATGATTACTGTCATTATTGATCGATCTGCTGATTATTTTTCTGGTTAATTGTTTAGATGATTAAACTCTCAAAAAAACACGAGATCACAGTGTTGTCGTCTTCAAACGTTATTTCCTTTGTTCTCTTCCTGGTTTCTGCATCCTTACAATGTGTGTAACATGTGTAACATGTAACATGTCAGAGGAACATTGGTGACGCAGCCTGAGTGTTACAGTATTATGATCATGATTTCACTGTCAGAGGGTCTGGTTTAGACTCCTTGTGGACTGTAGGTGTGGATTTATGTGTTTGACTTGATCTGTTGATACAGAACACATGTTTACTGGATAATAACTTTTTAGTACAATGAGTGCCTTTAGTTTAACTGTTACTAAATAAACTGTTATATAAAAATAATTTTTTGTCATTTGTCATTTTCAGACCCCAAATGTCAGACAAACATGTAGATGATAAAATCTCTTCAGTGAAATATATCCAGTTTGCAGCTGTAGATAAACATGCAGAAGGAGATATGAACATAACTATTTGTTATCATTATTAAATCATGACCCTGTGCCATGTTTCATGTTACATCTGCTCTTTACAAGAACTAACGATATGTGTAAAACAATTGTTGTTTCCACAGACAGAGAGCAGAGTCTCCAGTATCCAGCTGTCTGTCTATGAAGAGTGACTGGTCCAAAGAAGAACCTCCATATTTCAGTAATGAACCTGGACCCTCAGACACAAAGTAAGAGACTGTTTCTACTGTAAACTGACCTGAAGATGATTCAGTTTTTTAATGTCAGTTGATAACCTACATTACAGCAATATTCTTTTATAATTCTGTTTTTTTAATTCAATCAGTGATCTTTCTGTTGTTTGAGCATTGACTGCATTATTTCTTCATGTATAGCTTTAATTTTGTGGAAAGAGTGCTTGATTGCTGCTCTGACATGTTTATTAGTTTCTTCAACCAATATTTAATCCAGGTTAAATTGCAGAGGACAGATTGTTTTGTTTGTAGCAGTCACCCATTTGTGGGACTTGCTATCATTTCCCTGTCTCCCCGTTCCAAATTCGGATAGTTGCATGTCTGGGTTGATTGGAGGGTTATGCAGATCACCTGTGTGCAGAGTGTGGGGACTGGCTCCCAGGTGGTGATTGAGAGCAGCTGGGTGCATTCCCCTCTCGGACAATCAGGATGTGACGATGCCCTTTTTCCGGGGTTTAAGAGAGGAGAGAAACTGCACACTGTGGTCATTCTGTTCTTTCCTCCACTGGTTACAGACCTCATTTGAAAAGCTTGTCAGACCAGAAACTCTGGCCTGTTCAGGCCCTTTTATGTCTTCTTTCTGGTATTTTCCTTTCTGATGTGAGGGTACTTTTGGAGGGAGTATCATAACATAACCCAAGTGTCCTGAATTGGTTTCCTAGCGCCATCGTGCAAGAAGTTGGGCTTGCCCCACGATAGCCTAAACACCTGCAGGCTTTATTTATTTTTTCACATTAGAGGCATTATTTCCTTATAATTATCGAAGAGGTATTATTTCATTATGAATATTGAAGAGGCATTATTTCATTAAGGGGACGTTTCCCATTGTGCAACACCTTGTGAGGTTCTTTAAGTGAATATTATTATTATTTTTTATTTCTTTATGTGGCTGGGAGCTGGTTGTCCGACGTCTTACAGAACATCTGTGTTCAATGGGAATCAGTACCGCCACATGTTTGCTTTCTAGACATGCACAAGTTAATCTGACAGCCCAGCATCAGGCAGCAGTGCCTTTATTTTAACTGTTACTAAATAAACTGTAATATAAAAATCATTTTTTGTCATTTGTCATTTTCAGACCCCAAATGTCAGACAAACATGTGGATGATAAAATCTCTTTAGTGAAATATATCCAGTTTGCAGCTGTAGATAATGTTTAGAACATGCAGAAGGAGATATGAACATAACTATTTCTTGTCATTATTCAGTCATGACCCTGTGCCATGTTTCATGTTACATCTGCTCTTTACAAGAACTAACGATATGTGTAAAACAATTGTTGTTTCCACAGACAGAGAGCAGAGTCTCCAGTATCCAGCTGTCTGTCTATGAAGAGTGACTGGTCCAAAGAAGAACCTCCATACTTCAGTAATGAACCTGGACCCTCAGACACAAAGTAAGAGACTGTTTCTACTGTAAACTGACCTGAAGATGATTCAGTTTTTTAATGTCAGTTGATAACCTACATTACAGCAATATTCTTTTATAATTCTGTTTTTTTAATTCAATCAGTGATCTTTCTGTTGTTTGAGCATTGACTGCATTATTTCTTCATGTATAGCTTTAATTTTGTGGAAAGAGTGCTTGATTGCTGCTCTGACATGTTTATTAGTTTCTTCAACCAATATTTAATCCAGGTTAAATTACAGAGGACAGATTGTTTTGTTTGTAGCAGTCACCCATTTGTGGGACTTGCTATCATTTCCCTGTCTCCCCGTTCCAAATTCGGATAGTTGCATGTCTGGGTTGATTGGAGGGTTATGCAGATCACCTGTGTGCAGAGTGTGGGGACTGGCTCCCAGGTGGTGATTGAGAGCAGCTGGGTGCATTCCCCTCTCGGACAATCAGGATGTGACGATGCCCTTTTTCCGGGGTTTAAGAGAGGAGAGAAACTGCACACTGTGGTCATTCTGTTCTTTCCTCCACTGGTTACAGACCTCATTTGAAAAGCTTGTCAGACCAGAAACTCTGGCCTGTTCAGGCCCTTTTATGTCTTCTTTCTGGTATTTTCCTTTCTGATGTGAGGGTACTTTTGGAGGGAGTATCATAACATAACCCAAGTGTCCTGAATTGGTTTCCTAGCGCCATCGTGCAAGAAGTTGGGCTTGCCCCACGATAGCCTAAACACCTGCAGGCTTTATTTATTTTTTCACATTAGAGGCATTATTTCCTTATAATTATCGAAGAGGCATTATTTCATTATGAATATTGAAGAGGCATTATTTCATTAAGGGGACGTTTCCCATTGTGCAACACCTTGTGAGGTTCTCTAAGTGAATATTATTATTATTTTTTATTTCTTTATGTGGCTGGGAGCTGGTTGTCCGACGTCTTACAGAACATCTGTGTTCAATGGGAATCAGTACCGCCACATGTTTGCTTTCTAGACATGCACAAGTTAATCTGACAGCCCAGCATCAGGCAGCAGTGCCTTTATTTTAACTGTTACTAAATAAACTGTTATATAAAAATAATTTTTTGTCATTTGTCATTTTCAGACCCCAAATGTCAGACAAACATGTAGATAATAAAATCTCTTTAGTGAAATATATCCAGTTTGCAGCTGTAGATAATGTTTAGAACATGCAGAAGGAGATATGAACATAACTATTTCTTGTCATTATTCAGTCATGACCCTGTGCCATGTTTCATGTTACATCTGCTCTTTACAAGAACTAACGATATGTGTAAAACAATTGTTGTTTCCACAGACAGAGAGCAGAGTCTCCAGTATCCAGCTGTCTGTCTATGAAGAGTGACTGGTCCAAAGAAGAACCTCCATACTTCAGTAATGAACCTGGACCGTCAAACACAAAGTAAGAGACTGTTTCTACTGTAAACTGACCTGAAGATGATTCAGTTTTTTAATGTCAATTAAGCAGCAGTCTGTTATTCTTCACAAGTGGACTTTTCTGTTTTTCTCAGTTGCCTCCTGCTTATTTTTCCTGGCTTTCAATGGCTCATAGTAGCTTGAAGGAGACCTGCGGAGTTTTCTTGTTAACAGTCAAAAGTCATGTTTACACATTGTGTGAACCCTTGTGGTCTAACAAATGTGTTGAATCCATTTCCCTCCTCATGAAACATTTGCAAAGACAATTTTTGAAGCTAGTCTTTTAAATCCTACATTGTTTATATCCATGTTTACTAGCTTGCACTCTTCTTCTTTGCCTTTGCTGGCACTTTGTTGTGTTTATCTGATTACTTTTGAACCCTTGTAACTGTAGTATATATTATCTTATTTCAACTTGAATGTGCTGAAGCCCAGAGAATGAACAGAAACATGTGTAACTATTCAAATACTTACAATCTGGACTGTTTATGTAGAGAAGGAGCTGCATGCAAATTGTGAGCTGTCAGTTGGCCACCAGTAATGTCATGTGTCATAAAGAATGTGTTCATGTCCACAGAGAGAGGAAGATGAGGGGTGTTTCTGTGGAGGAGCAGCTGTCCTGCTGTTCTTTGTGTCAGGATGTCCTGAAGGATCCAGTCTTTACCAGCTGTGGACACTGGTTCTGCAGACAGTGCATCACCTCATACTGGGACCAATCTGCTTCATCAGGAGATTCCTCCTGTCCTCAGTGTGCAGAAAGATCCAGAACAAGACCTGGACTGCAGACAGACAGTCAGACCAGCGCTGTACAAAGTAAGACTGAAGATCTGTCTGCTGATGTTATCATCTCTGAAAACAGGGCAGGAATCTACTTTCTCTATCCTACTGAAAATTAACGTAATGAGACATATTTCTTTTTAATTGTACCTTTTTTCTTGTCTTTCAGCAGAAAGTGGTCTGAAGGAGGTTTTAGATGAACATAAGATAAGTCTGAGGAGGAGATGTGAATGCGTGACTGAGGGAATTGATGAAGCAGGAAGTGAAACCCTCTTCAACAGAATCTACACTGAGCTCTACATCACAGAGGGACAGAGTGAAGACGTTAATACCCAACATGAGGTGAGACAGCTTGAAAGAGCTTCCCAGATGGAGACCCTCCATGACACTCCAATCAAGTGTCACGACATCTTTAAAGTATTACCTAACCAACAGAAACACATCAGAGTTGTTATGACGAACGGCATCGCTGGCGTTGGAAAAACCTTCTCAGTGCAGAAGTTCACTCTGGACTGGGCAGAGGGCTCGGAAAACCAAGATGTCAGTCTGGTGATTCTGCTTTCGTTCAGGGAGCTGAACTTGATCAAAGATGAGCAGTATAGTCTCCTCATGCTGATCCATGTTTTCCATCCAACATTACAGAAGGTCACAGCAGACAAGCTCGCTGTCTGTAAAGTTTTGTTCATCTTTGATGGCCTGGATGAAAGCAGACTTTCACTGGATTTCAACAACATGAAGGTCGTATCTGATGTCACACAGAAGTCATCAGTCAATGTGCTGTTGACAAACCTCATTGATGGGAAGCTGCTTCCCTCGGCTCTCGTCTGGATAACTTCCCGACCTGCAGCAGCCAATCAGATCCCTACTACATGTGTTGACAGGGTAACAGAAATACGAGGCTTCACTGATGCCCAGAAGGAAGAGTACTTCAAAAGGAGATTCAATGACGAAGAGCTGTCCAGCAGAATCATCTCGCACCTCAAGACATCCAGGAGCCTCCACATCATGTGTCTCATCCCAGTCTTCTGCTGGATCACTGCTACAGTGCTGGAGCACATGTTGACTACAGACCAGAGAGGAGAGCTGCCCAAGACCCTGACTGACATGTACTCGCACTTCCTGTTGGTTCAGACAAAGAGGAAGAAGCACAAGTATGATGAGGGACATGAGATGAGTCCACAGGAGCTGACGGAGGCTGACAAGGAAGTTCTTCTGAAGCTGGGTAGGCTGGCGTTTGAACAACTGCAGAAAGGAAACATCATGTTCTACCAAGAAGACCTGGAGCAGTGTGGTCTTGATGTCACAGAGGCTTCGGTGTTATCAGGAGTTTGTACAGAGATCTTTAAAAGAGAGAGCGTGATCTTCCAGAAAACAGTCTACTGCTTTGTTCATCTGAGCATTCAGGAGTTTCTGGCTGCAGTCCACATATACCACTGTTACACCAACAAAAAAACAGACTTACTGGAGGACTTCCTAGGAGATCTGGATGATGACGACGATGATGATGATGATGATGATGATGACAGAGACAATCACTTTTACCGATCTCTTGATGTCTTCCTGATGAGAGCCATGTCCATATCTTTCGGCAGTCGAAATGGCCACCTGGACCTGTTTGTTCGCTTCCTTCATGGCCTCTCTCTGGAGTCCAACCAGAGTCTCTTAGGAGGCCTGCTGGGTCAGACAGAGAACAGTCCAGAAGTCATCCAGACAGTCATCAATAAACTGAAGGAGTTGAACTCATACCTGGTAGATTTCAATGCTAACAGAAGCATCAACATCTTCCACTGTCTGGTGGAGATGAACGACCGCTCAGTACATCAGGAGATCCAAGAATTCCTGAAGTCAGAGAACAAATCAAAGAAGGAACTCTCTGTGATGCACTGCTTTGCTCTGGTCAACATACTGCAGATGTCAGAGGAGGTTCTAGATGAGTTTAACCTGGAGATGTACAACACATCACCTGAGGGACGACTGAGACTGATCCCAGCTGTGAGGAACTGCAGAAAGGCTCGGTAAGTCCAGATGTGATTAACATTATGAATCAGTGTAGGTTAGTAGTTTAGTTCATCAAATATAAATAATATAAAATTCTTATTATTGTTAAAATAGTGCTGTGCTTGTTTATAACTGAAATAAAATGTCAGTTATATTTAGTCATAGATGTTCTGTGACTAAATATAACTGACTGATTCAGTAATGTCAGTTATACAACAATATCTAAAGTTTGCTAACATTAACCAACATTAGTCTCCGTAAACTAAAGGTCATGCCCTAGACAAAACCCTTGAGTGTGTTGAACCAAACAGTGGTGCCTTTTATTTCTCAGAAATTCAACTTTTTATTTTAAAGAGGGAAGTTGTGTTACATCGTCTTGTTTTTAAGTCTTTCTTTTATTGTGTTGGTCACAGAAAGAAACTCTCAGGTGTTTTCTCTTTTGTTGGTGTAGGGAAAAGAAGTATCAGGAAATGCACAGAGGACTGATGAATATATAAGAGCAGAATGGTAGAATTCAGACTGTTTAAAGAGATCTTATACACATTAAAGGTCAATGTTACATTTTAATGCTGATACCCTGATAACATCTTTCTGATGACATCATGTTGAAAATAATTCAACCTTATTGGTTTGTTAATTGTGTTTGTGTGCTGAATCAGCTTTTCAGATTCTCAGATAAGAAAGTTGACAACTAAACGTCATGGAGTCATCGGTCATGCACATCTAAATATTTAATTACATTAACACTTAATTATTTACTGGTCTAATATTGTCAAGCCATTTGATTCATGTCTGTTTGTCAACAGTCACTAAATTTTGCCGCTTATGGATGTGAACTTGACAGCAGCAGGTAGCAAAGAGACATGATCTTTTTCAACTGTAACTGTTCACTGAGTTGAACCAAGTAAAGATATCCTGGAGTCAAATTAAAAATAGCGGACAGTAAAAAAATTGTTTTATGGTCTCATGCTGACTTTGTGGAGACAGACATGGGATCAGATAACACAGACAGACTATGCACATTATGGATGCCTCAATGTAACTCCATTTTCTCTCCCTTCATCTGCAAGATTAAAGCAAAACAAAGATTAAAGGTTTGCAGGTATGAGAGAGAGTGATGAGAATTACTCTTTGATTCAAGCACAGTGAGATACAATTAGCTGAACTGGGGGTGCTCTGGTAGCCTACTGGTTAAGATGCATGTCATATAACCACAATGTCAGTGGTTTGATTCCAGCAGCATTCCCTGTCTCTCTCTCTCCTCTTGTTTCCTGTTATCTCTCAACTGTCACTTTACATTAAAGGAATTAAATGCCCCAGTAAAAAAAAATGAAAAAATTAAAAAAAGATGAGCTGAATCACTGATGTGAAGAGCAAATGTTAATCAAAATAGGGAATGTCAATCTGTTTTGTTATCAAATGTATGAAGTAAATATAAAGTGTCCTCTTTCATGATAACATATGTTGTAATATATGTGTCATGACAGACTTTCTAGCTCTGGACTCTCAGAGACTCACTATGAAGTTGTGGCCTCAGCTCTGAAGTCCAACCCCTCCCATCTGAGAGAGCTGAACTTGAGTCTCAAGGACCTGGAGGATTCAGCAATGAAGCTTCTGTGTGCTGGACTGGAGAGTCCAAACTGTAAACTGGAGACTCTGGGGTCAGTTCACTGGCTGTAGCTTTGATAGTCTTTTCTATATATTTAATTCAAATCCATCACTGAAGTTTCAAATGTTTGTCTAATAAATTTTCAGGAATTGCCTTTGCACAAATCTGTAGAATTTACTTTATTTAAAAAAAAATCCACAGTCTTGTTCTGGGTAAAAATGACTTCCAAAGTTTAAACTAATATGAGGCTTCAGCAGTCTGAATTACACATATCAAGTAAGTGTCTTTGTGTTTCTTCAGTGTTTCCTTGCTGAGCTGCAGTGGAGGGATCGTAACTCAAAGTGGGAATTTTGTACTAAATAGTCTAACTTTGAGTCAGACAAATCAACTGGGTGTCTACCAGACTGTCAAAGCCTCATATTAGCTTCAGCTGAACTTATGAACTCATTTCCTACGGTGTAGCTGTGTTAGGAAGAAACCACTTCAGTCAGTATGAACAAGAGGAATGATTACTGCCACCAATAACATGTTTTAATGACACATACCTATTAAACTACCAAATACAGGAAGAAGGTTTAGTTCAACATGTCTGATTTCAAATTGATCCTCTAATTACAGACTTGACTGAGTTCAGCAGCATTTTATGAATCAGTGTTGACATGAATATGTGTCTGAATGTTGTGGTGACATTTGGATGATCCACAATAGCACAGTGACAAAGTCACTCTACTCACTTTGGAGAAAAGCTCATTGATGAGGAGATAGTAATGTTGAACTACACATTTAAAACCTGAACACATCAGATTGGATTATGATAGATTTTTATCTTCATCATTTATTCTTTATTCAGATTGTTCAGCTGCAATGATTTGTCAGAGATCAGCTGTGCTTCACTGGCCTCAGCTCTGAAGTCCAACCCCTCCCATCTGAGACAGCTGCATGTGGACTACAGCAAGCTTCGGGATTCAGGATTGAAGCGGCTGTGTGATTTTCTGGAAAGTCCACAATGTAGACTGGAGACTCTGGGGTCAGTTCAAGATTCAATGATTCAAGATTCCTTTTATTGTCATTCAGCAAAAACATCAGTGATGCAAAGCAGAATGAAATTACGAGCATGGTACCATTTAAAAACACAGATAAAAAAACAGTATATAAAAATAAGAGTGGTCTGTAAATATATATTAAAAAAAGAATAAATAAATAGTTTTTGCACACATGATTGTGTTATATTGCACATAGATAAATAGATAATATTGCACATTTGCATAACACAGACAAAAAAACACAAAAGCACAGTCAGCAGTGTGTTATTTTGTTAAACAGTCTGATAGCAGCCGGGTAGAAGCTTTTACTGAACCTGACAGTGCTGCTACACAGGATGCTGTACCTCTTGCCTGAAGGAGAACAGTTTATAGCAGGGGTGAGTGGAGTCTCTCAGGATGCTGGTTGCTTTAGCCAGTAGGTGTTTCTGGGCCAGATCCTCTATAGGTGACAGTGTGACCCCAATAGTCCTCCCTGCTGTCCTCACCACTCTCTTCAGTGCCTTTCTGTCTGAGGTGTTAGAGTTCTCATGCCAGAGAGAGATGCTGCTGGTCAAAACACTCTCAATGGTGCCCTGGTTGCCGTTGAGATGAGCCCTCTTCAGCCTCTGCAGGAAATGTAGATGCTGGTGAGCGTTTTCCACCAGAGAGGAGGTGTGCAGGGGCCAGGTCAGTTTATTGGCCACATGAACCCCCAGGAACTGAGTGTTCTGTACAGTCTCCACAGCAGTTCCATTGATGAGGATCGGGGTATGCATGAGCTGTTTCCTCCTGAAGTCAATCACCATCTCCTTGGTTTTTTTGACGTTCAGTACAAGGTTGTTGTTCCTGCACCAGTCTGGAAAGAGCTTCACCTCCTCCCTGTAAGTGTTCTCCTAGTTGTTCTGGATCAGGCCTACCACTGTCGTGTCAACCGTGTACTTAATGATGTGATTCATACTCCACTTTGTGCAACAGTCGTGCGTGAATCATAAGGGTGAACAGTAAGAGGCTCAGGGCACATCCCTGTGGAGATCCGGTGCTCAGTGAGATGATGGATGAAGTGTTATTGCCTACTCGTACAAATCGAGGCCTGTCTGAGAGAAAGTCCAAGATCCAATTGCACAGTGGAGTGTTTAGTCCAAGTGCCCCAGTTTGTTCACCAGATGCTGGGGGATTATGGTATTGAATGCTGAGCTAAAATCGACAAACAACATCCGTACATGTGTGTTCTTTTTCTCCAGGTGTTCCAGGCTCAGATGAAGTGCAGTGGATAGAGCATCCTCAGTGGAACGATCTGGGGGTGGGTCGAGTGAGGGGGGAAGGACAGATGTGATATGATCCTTGACTAGCCTTTCAAAGCACTTCATTATTATGAGAGTGAGTGCTACCGGTCGCTAGTCATTTAGACTAGTGACTGTGGGTTTTTTGGAACTGGGATGATGGCTGAGCTTTTGAAGCATGATGGTTCAGTGGTTTGACTCAGAGAGATGTTAAATATGTCTGGTAGGACATGAATCAGCTGATCCGCGCACCCCTTGAGCACGCACCCTGGTATCATGTCAGGACCTGCAGCTTTCTTTGGGTTGATCGTTCCCAGGGTCCATTGGACATCAGCTGCGTCCACATGTAGCACCTGGTTGTCGTGGTGTGGAGTGGCTTTCACTGCTGGTGTTATTAAGTGCTTCAAACCTGCCAAAATAATTATTTCGACGGTTTAGGAAGTCAGTGCTATCATCACAGTCCTGGGGGGCAGACATGTAATTTGTAACAGATTGGATACCCTGCCACAGTCTCTTAGTGTCTCTTTGGTCTTGAAAGTGACTCTGATCTCGCCAGATTTAAAAGCTGAATTTCTTGCTTTTAGCAGGGCTTGAACCTCAGTGGTCATTCATGGTTTCTGATTTGCCCGGGCTGTGATGGTTTTTGTGACACTGACATCCTCCATACATTTTTGAATGTATCCTCAGCCTCAGTGTACTTACCGACATCTGTGATCTGATCTTTGGTGGCAGCCTCTCTGAAGACAGACCAGTCAGTACAGTCAAAACAGTCCTGTAATGCTGACATGGCATATAGACCATGCAGTGGTCTATATGCTGGTGTAAGCATCACATCGATGTGGTCAGATGAGCCAAGGTGGGGACAGTGTACAGCTGTGAATGCTCCTTTGATGTTGGTATAAGCATGATCCAGTAAGTTGGCTCCCCTTATCGCAAAGTCCACATGTCGGTAAAAGAGAGGGAGAACTTTCTTCATATTTGCCTGGTTAAAGTCCCCAGCAACAATGAATACTCCCTCAGGGTGAGTGGTTTGCTGATCATTTATGGAGCTGTTGAGGATGTTTAAGGCCGCCTTTGTGTCTGCATCCAGAGGTATGTAAACAGCAGTTATGACTATGACAGAGAACTCCCTAGATAAAAGGGATGGCATTTAACTGTCAAAAGCTCAATCCCACAAATGCATGTTCCTTACAAACCATTTAAAAGGGAAATAAACAGGCTTTGCAAGATTTATTGCCAAGAAGCATTGTTACAACAAAGAAATAATCTACCAAACACAAATTTCCTTACTTTTTGTGATATGTTTATATTCTTTAATATGTTTTAATGGATAATGTCTGATCACTATATTGACACACACACACACACACACACACTGAGAGACACAGAGAGGTCAATGCGGGTGTTTAAAGCATTTTTCATGAGTCAGTGTTGACATGAATATGTGTCTGAATGTTGTTGTGACATTTGGATGATGTCTGTAGAAAGCTGACATTATGATGATCCACAATAACACAATGACAAAGTCACTGCTCATTTTAGAGAAAAGCTGATTGATGAGGGCATAGTAATGTTGAACTACACATTTAAAACCTGAACACATCTGATTGGATTATAAATGGATTTTTTTTTTACCTATATCATTTATTCTTTATCCAGATTGAGTCACTGCAGTTTGTCAGAGATTAGCTGTGCTTCTCTGGCCTCAGCTCTGAAGTCCAATCCTTCCCATCTGAGAATGCTGGACTTGGAGGGAAACATGCTTCTGGATTCAGGATTGAAGCTGCTATGTGATTTTCTGGAGATTCCACACTGTAGACTGGAGGTTCTGAGGTCAGTTCACTGACTGTCTGTTACTATTGTTGATCTTAATGTTTAACAAATGCACCTAATTTATGTAGATACATAACTTACATCCATCAAATTAGTTTTCTTTTTTCCATATTTTAATTTTCACTGTACAAAGTTTAATTTGTAGTGATAAAAGATGACCGATTCTTAAAGAAACTAGAAAATGTCCACCTTTAGTTGTCGAAGTATAATATATATATATATATATATAAAGTATAATTTTTGGTAAAGAGTCACATCTGTATACAGAAGATCCTCTCAACTAATATCTGTTTTAAATTGATCAAGTTTAGT
This sequence comes from Thunnus maccoyii, assembly GCF_910596095.1. NCBI lineage: Eukaryota > Metazoa > Chordata > Actinopteri > Scombriformes > Scombridae > Thunnus > Thunnus maccoyii. The sequence goes on from NC_056546.1 coordinate 1,699,156, forward strand.
TGTTGAAGGAGAAATATTTCTTTATTATATTCTTTAATGTGTTTTAATGAATAATATCCGATCATTAGATTAGATTATTTTTTATTTTGAACATGTTAAAATAACAAAATAAAATATATAGGCAGCGAAACAAAACAAAACAAAAAAACAAAAATAATAGCAAACTCCCAGTAAGCAACACAAATAACAACCTTTCAATGTTTGAGGGTGTAGGATGAAGTAAAAAACTTTTCTAGTCTTACCCCTTTTTTATACTTTATTGATCAAATCAAAGCCAAAAAACAGTCAAAACAAGACAAGAGAATAAATATAACTTGCATAGAAACAATAACAATGAACATAAACAACAAAAGTCTTATGCTCTCTTAGGCATGCCAGCATAGATTGTACTAAGTATGATCAAGAAGGACAATATATGAAGGAAGAACTTAGGAAGACTGGAGTTCAGGAGCTCAACGTTAAAACTTTAATGAACATGCCAAGTGGGTGGAGCAGTAGAGTTTTCTTTGAGTTTATTAGACAGACAGGATTAATGTGTAGGATTTAATCTCTGGTCCACACTCTGGAGCAGAAGGTGGCGGTAATGCACCTAATACGCTGGTTGCCAACTGCCATTTTAAATCAAAAAGAAGAAGTTTTTTCCAAACAGAGTGGTACATCCTGTCAGCCAAAGTGTTTCCTATCTGTACAGCCGAGCATAGCAGCTCCTTGACGGACTGTTTCACCTCGATGGTCCCAGTGCTTCCTTCATGGGCTCCATTTCACTCAAGCTGCCTGACAGACCCACTGCTTCTTCCCACCTTAACTTTAATAACAAAGCTAGGCTTGGTGCTCCGGTTGGATCCACATGGGGAGCCGGGGCTAACGTTAGCTGAGAGGCTAGCGGAGCGTTAGCCGCAGCATGACCAGAAGAAAGCACAGCCAGCTAGCCTCCCAGCTAACGTTAGCCCCGACTCTCCATTCGGATCCAACCAGAGCACCGCACCCCAGTTTGTTATTCAGGTTAAAGTGGGAAGAAGCAGCTGGTCTGATGGGCAGCTGAGTGAAGTGGAGCCTGCGGACGAAGCACCTGGACTGTCAGGGTGACACAGTCCGTCGAGGGAAGCACAGTCAGGTGGCGTTGGACAAGGTGACATATCGGCCACTCATTTCTTCACTACGGTTGTTCCATAGATTAACTCCCTTTGTTATGATTTAATGAAGTTTTACATTTGTCCCCACTACTTGTTTTTTGAACATACATATTCCTCTGATATCATACTTGCTTTCCCTCATTTGATACAACCTTTGGATACTATTCCAGTCCGAGTCCTTAAATTTTAGTGCATTTAGTTTGATGAAGAGTGGGTTTGTTGGTTTTCTGTAAGTGGTTTTATTTACGGTTCTTATGGCTCTTTTTTGAGTTAGTTGAGCAATTCCCAAATATTATAAATTTTGTTTTGCTTAAATTTAGTGTTAGTTTATTTTAATTAAACCAACTCTTTAGTTTCTTCAATTAATTTCCTATTGTATCCAAAAGTTGTTCCATATTATCCCCCAAGCAGAGTAAATTTGTGTCCTCGGCAAATAAAATTGTTTTTAGTGTTCTGGAAACCTCACATATATTATTAAATAAACAATAAGATAGTCCCTACACTGAGCCCTGGGGAACCCTACACTTAACCTTCAGTAGTTGTGATTTAACGTGATTAATTTTCACACATTGATTCCTATTCTCTAGGTAACTGGTTAGCCAAGAGAATGCTACTCCTCTGATTCCATATTTTTGAAGTTTCATTAATAATAAGTTGTGGTCAACCGTATCAAATGAATTTTTCAGATCTAGGAATAATCCTACAGCATATTCTTTATTTTCTATAGCAGTTGTTATCTCCTCCACAAATTCCATAAGTGTATATGAAGTAGTCCTATTGTTTCAAAATCCATATTGTTGATCACACAGTATGTTTTGTGATAAAGTCATCTAATCTCAAATGGAATATTTTTTCCAGAATTTTAGAGAATTGTGAAAGCAAAGAAATACATCTGTAATTTGAGAATATGTGTCTATCTCCAGCCTTATATATGGGTATGACTGTAGCCATTTTCATTTTACTTGGAAAAACACTGGTTTTCAAAGATTGATTGTACAAATATGTAATGGGTTTCACCATACAGTCAGTTATACTTTTGACCAATGACATATCAGTGTCATTCCAGTCTATAGACTTCTTGCTCTGAAATCCTTTAATGTCAATAATTTCCTTTTCATCTGTTCCTTTTAAAACGTTGATTCTTTTACATGTACATTTTTACACTCTCCCCTATCAAACCAGGAACAACACCAACAAAAACTTCATTACATTTATTTACAACTAAGGTCGTACCATTAATAGTTGTATTGGTTTTGGTTAAGAAGTGGTTTGGGTATCCTGTCTTCTCAGTTCTTTCTAGCAATGTTTTTCAGCACTTTCCATGTATTATTTTGGTTGTCCTCCAGTAAATTACTGTAGTAATCCCTTTTACTACTTCTAATAATTTTTGTCAGTTTGTTTTTATATGTCTTATATATGTGTTCTGCTTCTTTTGTTCTCTTCTTTAAAAAGTCTCTATATAATACATTTTTCCTCTTACATGCATTTAATATCCCCTTAGTTACCCAAGGCTTTTCAGCAGCTTTCTGTTTTACTACTGTCTTTACTAGAGGACAGTTTTTTTTATAAAGAGCGGTTGTTATGGACAAAAATGTGTTATATGCTTCGTCTACATCTTCCACATAGATTTTGTTCCACTCTTGTATCATCAGATCTTTTTTAAAATAATTAAGCACCCTTTCTGTTTTTTGCCTAATTATTTTGTAAGTTGTCACATCTTTATTTGTCCTTGTACAGCTCTGAATGACCGCATACACCGGCAGATGGTCACTTGTATCATTTATGATTAGTCCACTCATTACTTTCCTATCAATTACATTAGTTAATATATTATCAATTAGTGTAGCACTGTGTGTTGTTGTTCTGGTTGGGCATGTAATTGAAGGGTATAGGCTCACACTATGCATTGAATTGATGAATTCTGTAGTGGTATTGTGTTTGAGTAGGTTGAACAAATCAATATTGAAGTCCCCACAAACAAAAGCATTTTCTTGTTATTTATGTTCTCATACATTCCAGACAGCTTATCCCTAAATGTATCAATACATGATCCTGGAGTTTTGTATACACAACTTATTAGTATGTTTTTTGATTTCTCTATTTCTATTTCCATGGTGGTGCATTCCGTGATGTTGTCTACTACTTGTGACAAGCTTTTAGTAGATTTACTTTTATAGTTTTTGTTGAAGTATAAGGCAACTCCTCCACCCTTTTTTTTGATTTCTATTTGTAAAATACATCTCAAATCCCTCTGTCAACCATAGCAGTTTGTTCCTCATTGAGCCAAGTTTCAGAGATTGCTATTGCAATGAATTGCCTGTTCAGTTGTGTTCGACAATGTTTGATCTTAGAAAGGTTTGAATTCAGGCTCCTACTATTGAAATGTATAATAGATATTACTCCATACATTTTAAAATTTCTGTTTAACTCTTCTTCAGTAGAAATCGCAATGGATCCATGTGTTGATGTAGAAATGGTTCTCAGGATCAATATCATTTTCCATGTCATTTCCTTTATGTTCAGTGAATTCAAAGGTTTTCAGTCCAAGTGTTTCATATTCAGATATCAGTTCTTGTTGTTGATCAGTATCTCCAGTTGGAGATAAATGACATTTGTCATAGCTTGTCATGGGTTGTGATTGTCATGGTTTGCAGATTTATTACCTTTACTGATCTCTCCTGGGTTATCATCTCTGATACTTGTTCAGGTCTACAATGTCTTTGATGGCCAGCACTTTGGCGTCCTCTGGTGGTCCATTTAGTTTTATGAATACTTTACAGTTAGATGTCCATGTTTATTGAATCCTGTTTTGTTTCCTCAAGATGCGTGCTGGTCTGGTGATGTCAGCATTTTTCCTCGTCATGTGCTCGTTGATATACACATTGGTTCCCTTCAGCTTTCTCCCCTGCTTGAGCAGTGCTGGGGTTTTTTCTGCTCACAAAGGAAATTATTATGGCTGGTTTCATGCTTTTGTTTTTTGGGGGGAGAGGATGACACACCAGAGGGATGTACTATGAAGCAACATATCCAGGCTTTCTTTGTGTGAGCTGGCTCGACAAACCCTAAACTTGCGATCAGAGATAAGTAGTATCATGACGGTGGATATGAACTTTCTTTGTTAACCCAGGCTTTCTGCTTCAGGCTCTGTGCATGGCCCCATGAAAGGGGACATTTGGCGCGTCATTTGACTCTTTTTCTGCACAAAATGGAAGGATTGTGTGCCGCCTACCTCAGTCAGGAGGAACAGGTCATAATAATGGAGAGCTGTGAATAATATAAGTACATTATCACAGCAAAAATCAACATTGTAGCTGCAAATAAGGTGAGAGATGAATGCTGGCAGAAAATTGCTAATTGTGTAAATTTGTTAATTAAAACACTAATTCATTAATTTATTAATTATGTAATTAGTTTATATACTTATTTTACCACTCAATACACTCTCCGTGCCTCCCACATCCAAAGCTCTTAAACTTTAACCTTGATGCAGCAGATTTAAACATTATACTCAAGAAGTGCATTTAGGTCTGACTCTGTCCCATAATGAAGTGTAAGTGGAAATCACTTTAGGTTTTGGCCAAATCAAAGTGAAATTAATATTATAGACTGAATATTATCTGTGATAAATACCAATAGACTAATCGATTTTATTTTATTTTTTTTGTTCAAAGTATTTCTTCATTAGTTTTTTTTATTATTTTAAATACAGTTTGATATATTGTAACAAAATCCCATCCCGCAAGTAACCCTAACCTCTTGCACCATTACAAATTTACAATATGACATATCAAATCAATGATAAGTATGATGACATGATGGCCTCCACCCCTCCCTGGAAGGCTCTCACCTGTTATCAACCAACATTGAACTGACTTTGTTATCTTGTAAGGCTTCTGCCGCCTGACTCAGTCAAGCCATCTGACTGTTCTTCCCTGGACACATAGTATCCCTGTTAGGATTACAACTAGATCAAATACTAACCATCTTAAGCATCCTATGTTGTCAACTGCTAGGCTTGATAATTTAATTACAGTTTGCCACAGTAATTCCAATTCAGTTCAGCCACTCAATGTTGTCTTTGCTCTTTTAAACACTCAGTCAGTGTCTAACAAATCTTTCATTCTCAATGACCTAATGACAGCCCACAATCTTGTTTTCCTGTTCCTCACTGAGACCTGGCTTAAACCTGGGGGATGCGCTAGTGGAGCTCTGCCCACCCAGCTACAGTACTCTGAATGCTCCAAGACTAACAGGCTGTGGTGGCGGCATTGCAACTGTTTTTAAGAATAACTTCACTTGTACTCCATTCAATTTTGGCTCCTTCAACAGTTTCAAAATTCTTTAATTTAAAATGGTGATTTTAACATCCATATTGACAACCCATCTAACTCATTTGCCCTAGACTTTTTAAACATCTGCAATTCTTTTAACCTTGTGCAGCACGTCTCTGGACCTACTCATAACTGTTGACACACTCTTGATTTAGTTTTGACTCTGGATATGCCTCATAACTCCTTGAATACGATTGAATTTGCCTCTGACCATAAATGTATTATCTTTGATGTACACCTGTTACCTCCTCCAATAATCCAGAAATGTAAAATCTGCTCCCGCAGCTTTAATGAACATTCGCCTGTCCTGCTTTCAAGCTACCTCTCTAATTTGGTCAATTGCCCTCCTCACTTCAATAATATTAATGATTTTGTTCATTGGTTTAATGATTTATGTACATCAGTTCTTGATTTTTCTGCTCCATTCATTTCCAGGTCTGTCCCAGTTACTAACACAACTCCCTGGATCAATGAAAGTATCAGACAGCAAAGAAGGGAATATAGGAAAGCAGAATGTAGATGGAATAAAACCAATCTTGAAACCCATCATCTCCATATGAAGAATTTACTGGTTAAACGGAATCAAACTATTAAAGATGCACGAACAGCTTACTTTTCTGATTTAATTAATAGTAACAGAAATAATTCAAGATTTCTCTTTAGCACTATCAATCATCTTGTAAATCCCTCTCCTCCTGCCATTCCTGCTTCACCTACTACTGATTGTGAAAACTTCCTATCTGTCTTTGTTGGCAAGATCGATGGTCTCAGATCACATTTTACCTCTACTGTGTTAGCCCCAGCTCCATCCAATTGTCCTGTTTTATTGTCTGAATTTTCTCTGATTACTCTCCAGCGTCTTGCTAACACTGTAGCCCAAATGCGTCCCTCCTTCAGCTCATGTGACTTGATCCTCACCAAATTTCTCAAATCCGTCCTACCTGTATTAAGTCCCTCCCTACTCTCCATTATTAATTATTCTCTCTCTTCTGGCACTGTACCTGATTATTTTAAAACCACCGGTGTCCAGCCTCTCCTTAAAAAACCCTCTCTCAACCCAGCCCAGTTAGAGAATTATAGACCGATCTCCAAACTTTTCTATCCTTTTCTACCCAAAATCCTTGAAAAAATTGTCACTGACCAACTCCTGAACCTGGTTGAGGATCATAGAATCTTTGATAAATTTCAATCCGGCTTTCGTCACACAGCACTGAGACAGCACTATTGAGAGTACACAAATGACATCCTCATGCACGCTGACAAAGGTGAATACTCCATTCTCATTCTACTTAACTGCTGCATTTGATACCATATATTGCCCCCTACTGTTCTTGAACAATTAATCCACACATTCATTTTCTCCCGGTTAGACTACTGTAACTCCCTCTGCACCTGCCTCAGTCAGTCTTCTCTAAAACATTTACAGTCAATCCAAAATACAGGAGCTAGACTTCTAAACAGAATTAGCCGTAGGTCCCACATCACCCCTGTTCTTGCATCCCTCCATTGGCTTCAGGTAAAATTCAGAATAAACTACAAGATCCTGCTGATTACATATTAAGCACTCCATGACCTCGCCCCTAGCTACATTTCTGTGCTCCTTGTTCCCCACTCCTCTTCACAACCTCTCCGATCCTCAAATCTTGGCCTTCTATCTATCCCCCGCACAAACCGCAAATCAAAAGGTGACCGCACATTTGCATTCTTAGCCCCAACTCTGTGGAATCATCTTCCACAATCTGTTAGATTGGCTGAATCCATGGATTGTTTTAAACGACGCCTCAAAACCCATTTATATTGGCAAGCCTTTCTATAAACCTCCTTTCTTGTACCCATGCCCTAATTTATTTCATTTTGGTTGATTGCTCTCTGTGTCATGTTTGTCTATTTTATTGATCTATCTATTCCGATTTTGTGTGTGTCTGTGAAGTGCTTTGTAACTGTGTGTTTTAAAAAGTGCTATATAAACTTAGCACAAAAAGTAAGGAAATTTGTGTTTGGTAGATTATTTCTTTGTTGTAACAACAATTAACAATTATTTCCCTTTTAAATGGTGCCACATTTGTAAGGAACATGCATTTGTGGGATGAGCAGCAGAGCTGAGTATGTGGGTTGCACCCATGAAAAAATTGCCAAATCTTCTCTGCCAATGCCAAACGGCTTATTTTGCTGTTGCTATTGACTCTTGTTTTGAGCTTCTGGTACCCCCAGGTCAGCGTCGGAAATTAGCGGGGGGCAAGGGCAAAAATGCCCCAAGAAATATCAGAATGCCCCTAAAAACCGTGATTGAGGGGCAGAAATTGCCCCCAAAAATTTGAAAAAAATAATTTTATCTTTACCAATTTAGGTCAATATCCTAATTTTACATGATGCCATCATTTTATTTTCATCCAATTAATTTAATTTCAATTTCAACACACAAACACAAACAGTGCTGTTGTTCACACTATGCACTATGATACCTGACAGAGGTGTTGCACTCCTGCTGCACCTGCAGTGAAGTTCGCTGCCAGGATGGACCGCTACCGCCTTACAAAAACTCTAACTGCTCCACCCGATGAAAGCAACCTAAGTCCCAGGCCGTCACCAACACCACCACCAGCAAGCAAAATAAAGACGAATAAGACGGCAAAGAAAGTTGCGGCTTTAACTATTGAAAAATGGACAATAGACTGGCTTGGTGTTGAATAAATGAATAAGACGACTTTCCTCTACTGCAAGGCATGCAGGGCTCACCCTCCTGAAAATAGCCTGGAACCGCGAAAAAGTAATCACGACTTTATCAAATGACGCGAACAGGTCAAAAAAGTGTTCGGCTCATCGGCACCAAGCCAGCAAACATAATCGATTTGCTTATGATAAGTAATATTAACGCTAACGCTAGTGTCTTTTGTCTGGCACGTTAGCCAATATAGCTAACTAACGTTAATGTTAATACATATACGTGGGTCTTGCCGACCGGTGGAGTGATCATTGCAGTTTTACAGAGGCTGTTTTATACTCTCATCTCATATATTCTCGCTTTTTTATATAGATATACCGCATTATAGCTGTAAAGGAGATCTGTCACTAAGCCACCTTCGCTTTTATTTATTTTTTCACTGAACAAAACCGGCATAATACCACCGTGTGTGCTTTTACATAGCATCCCAGCATGATGTGTAACACAATAGCGTCAGCTCCCTGTCCAGCCATGCCAGCTATCCCGAAGCTTCACACAGACGTCCATCCGGCTATGACTACCTCCGTAGCCAACTTATTGGAGGAGCAACTCTGCCCCCCTCTGCGTGTCCATACCTTTTATACAGAACAGCGAGGTGGAATAAAGGCGCAGCATTCCCACCTTGAACAGGCTGTGTAAAAAGGGCAGCAACTAACATTAATGGCTCAGTGCATCGAGTGAAATGAGCTTTTATTCCCAAATCTAGAACATTTTTTTTACTAACCAATGAGGCAGTGCTGGATAATCGAGTCTATTATGTTATTTTCATCATGTCATCCTGGTCAAAACCTCAGCAAGGATAAATTTGGAGATGAAATAAAGAATGCTAAAAAAAACTTCAGCTGAAGGCATTTCCAGAACTGCATCAATAAAGAAGGAATATTACTCGTTTTGGCTCTTTTGACAGTACTTGTAGCTACTGGTCTGTAATATTGTAAAACCGTGGCATACAATGCATCAGACCCACAATGACAACGATAGACTGGCTATGACTTGTAGGAGGTCTGAATATGACATTATCCCCCCAACCAGAACTTTTGGTCAATTTAATTAGATCAAACCAATTAAATTTCATCATGATCTCAAGATCATTATGTTATACTGTCATCTAGTGGTTTATACTGAAGGTTCTTCCTAAATAAAACCTTAGTTGTTGAAAGGAAATTGATGCATTAATTTGCTTTTCATGTGCTTATTATAGTTAGAACATGCAGACAATTATTACAAATGAGACGGTGTTTACTGAGGAGGTTTTGGTTACACAAGGTGATGATTACTGTATTTATTTTAATCTGCGCTCATTTCACATTAAAAACAGCAATTTTATGCACTAATTACTATTTTTGCCCCCAAAATTTAGTAAATGCCCCAATTTTTTAGACAGTGGGGGCAAAAGTTGCCCCCCCAAATTTTTTAAAATTTCCTACACTGCCCCAGGTGCTACCAGTCAGGTGCCTGATTGGCACTGATCTGGATAGGGCCTGTGCAATAGGGCAACTTCAAGCTGGTGTTCCGCAAAACCAAGTTGCAGCATTATTTGGAGTGAGCCCTAGTACCATCTCCAGAGTGAAGGCCAAGTTCCATATAACGGGGGATGTCAGAGACAGGCCGCAAAGTGGGTGTCTCAAGAAGACGACACCCCAAGAAGACCGTTTCCTCACCCTGTCAGCACTTAGATACCGTAGGCTGTCTTCTACAGATTTGCAGTCAAGATTTGCAGGACGATATGGCCGACGGCTCTCTGAGACTGCATGCAGCCAATCTCCGGTCTCATAGGGCTGCCAGGAGGCCTGTCATGACTGCCCTTCACCGTCAGGCCCGTTTGCGCTGGTATAGGCAACACATGCACTGGAACCTGAACATGTGGAGGAATGTTATGTTCAGCAATGAGTCCAGATTCTGCCTATGGCAGTTGGATCATAGGGTCAAAGTGTGGAGAAGACACGGAGAATGCTATGCTGATTGCTGCACCGATAGAGCAATTGGTGGAGGCAGTGTGATGGTGTGGGGCAGCATCTCCCTCACTGAAAAAACAAGGCTTGTCATCATTGGAGGCAATCTCAATGCAGAGTGATATCGAGATGAGATTCTGCAACCAGTGGCAATCCCATATCTCCACAGTCTGGGACTGAACTCTATCCTCCAAGATGACAACATTCACCCCCACAGAGCGGGGTTTATCAGAGACTACCTCCAGAATTTGGGAGTGGAGAGAATGGAATGGCCTACCAGCAGTCCTGACCTCAACCCCATTGAACACTTGTGGGATCAGCTTGGGCGTGCTGTTCATGCCAGAGTGACCAATACAACCACGTTGGCTGACTTGCGACAAATGCTGGTTGAAGAATGGGATGCCATCCCACAGCAGTGTGTGACCAGGCTGGTGACCAGCATGAGGAGGAGGTGCCAGGATGTTGTGGCTGTGTATGGTTCTTCCACATGCTACTGAGTCTCCTGTTTGTTAAATGAATAAATTGCTAAATTGCCAATATATCTTGTTTCTTCAAACTTCCAAGCCGCTGACAAAAAGGTCATTCATCCTGGAGTATTGTTCCAGGTCTGACACACGGCCCTCCAACATGGTTATTTTTTATTCTTTTCAACATTTTGTCTTTTCATTTCCTTTATTTCTCCCATCAAGTCCATTATCAGTTTCTGTTGTTTTGAGATATTTGCAATCTCTTCCGACATAAAGTTTAGAGACTTCTTTATGTCTTCAACTTCCTCTTCTGTAATTGTGCTTACCGTCTTTGGTCCCATCCTGTTTGCCCAGTGCAAGACGTGTGGAAGACCAGAGAGTGTCTGCAGCAAGTCCAAAATAGGGTTTCAACAGTTGCTAGGTTACCAGCAGCAACATGGTTGAGCCGGTATACAGCCAGGCAAGGCTAGCTAGTCCAGGCTAGTGAGTGGTCTCGCCAGCCTCTGCTGTCAAAGGACCAAGTTCAAGGTATAGCTATCAGTCTAGCTGAGAGGAAGGAATATATCCCAATGCAGACAGTCAGAGGTCCTGTTACACACAGGCAGGTTGGGCGAAGTGTGTTTGTATGGTCACTTCGGTCCAGTGTATGGCTAGGCTAAGCTAGCTATGCTAAGCTAACTCACTGGCTTACCATCCTTGGTCTTCCAAATCCATGGTCTTAAATCGTTGTCTCAGTCCAGGCGTTGGTCAAATCGAAGATATATCAATCAGGTAATCCAAGATCTGAAATCCCAAAAAAGAGTTGTTTTATGTGAAACAGTCAAAAGCCGGGGGACACAAAGTACAGACACACAGTAACACAGCGAAAACTCCTCCAATTGATGATCATTGATATTGATCACTCAGAACACACACAGACACAAAAGGACACAGAGAGATCAATGCAGGTGTTTAATCATTGTTTATAATTTTTGGTGAAAGAGTCACATCTGTATACAGAATCCTCTCAACTATATCTGTTTTAAATTGATCAAGTTTACTTGCTGAAGGAACAAATATTTCTTTACTATATTCTTTAATGTGTTTTCAGTGTTGACATGAATATGTGTCTGAATGTTGTGATGACATTTGGATGATGTCTGTAAAAGGCTGACATTATGATGAGCCACAGTAACACACTGACAAAGTCACTCCACTCATTTTAGAAAAACGCTCTTTGATGAGGACATAGTAATATTGAATTACACATTCAAAACCTGAACACATCTGACTGGATTATAAATGGATTTTTCTTTGTTCAGGTTGGGTCACTGCAGATTGTCAGAGATCAGCTGTGCTTCTCTGGTCTCAGCCCTGAAGGCCAACCCCTCCCATATGACAGTGCTGGATCTGGTGGGAAACAAGTTTCAGGATTCAGGATTGAAGCTGCTGTGTGATTTTCTTGAGAGTCCACACTGTAGACTGAAGAAACTGAGGTCAGCTCACTGACTGTCTGTTACTATTGTTGATCTTAATGTTTAACAACTGAACCTAATTTATGTACATACATAACTTACAGCCATCAAGTTAATTTTCTTTTTTCCACATTTAAATTTTTACTGTACAAAGTTTAATCTGTAGTTATAAAAGATGACTGCTTCTTAAAGAAACTGTAGAAAATGTCCACTGTCAGTTGTTAAAGTAAATTAATGTTTATAATTTTTGATAGTCACACCTGTATACAGAAGATCCTCTCAACTAATATCTGTTTTAAATTGATCAAGTTTACTTGTTGAAGGAGAAATATTTCTTTATTATGTTCTTTAATGTGTTTAAATGAATAATTTCTTATTATTAATATTGATCCCTCAGAATGAACACACACACACACACAGATAGAGAGAGAGAGAGAGAGAGAGAGAAGGACACAGAGAGATAAATGCAGGTGTTTAAAGTATTTTTTATGAATCAGTGTTGACATGAATATGTGTCTGAATGTTGTGGTGACATTTGGATAATGTCTGTAGAAGGCTGACATGATGATCCACAATAACACGATGACAAAGTCACTCTACTAATTTTAGAGAAAAGCTCATTGATGAGGACATGGTAATGCTGAACTACACATTTAAAACCAGAACACATCTCATTGGATTATAAATGGATTTTTATCTACATCATTTATTCTTTATTCAGATTGGGTTCCTGCAGTTTGTCAGAGATCAGCTGTGCTTCTCTGGCCTCAGCTCTGAAGTCCAACCCCTCTCATCTGAGAGAGCTGATTCTGGATGAAAACAAGCTTCTGGATTCAGGTTTGAAACTGCTGTGTGATTTTCTGGAGAGTCCAGACTGTGGACTGGAGACTCTGAGGTCAGTTCACTGACTGTCTGTTACTATTGTTGATCTTAATCTTTAACAACTGAACCTAATTTATGTAGATACATAACTTACATCCATCAAGTTAGTTTTCTTTTTTCCGTATTTTAATTTTTACTGTACAAAGTTTAATCTGTAGTTATAAAAGATGACTGCTTCTTAAAGAAACTGTAGAAAATGTCCACTGTCAGTTGTTAAAGTAAATTAATGTTTATAATTTTTGATAGAGTCACACCTGTATACAGAAGATCCTCTCAACTAATATCTGATCAAGTTTACTTGTTGAAGGAGAAATATTTCTTTATGTTCTTTAATGTGTTTAAATTAATAATTTCTAATCATTGATATTGATCTGAGAGAGAGAGAGAGAGAGAGAGAGAGAGAGAGAGAGAGAGAGAGAGAGAGAGAGAGAGAGAGAGAGAGAGAGAGAGAGAGAGAGAGAGAGAGAGAGAGAGAGAGAGAGAGAGAGAGAGAGAGAGAGAGAGAGAGAGAGAGAGAGAGAGAGATCAATGCAGATGTTTAAAGTATTTTTTTGTGTCTGAATGCATGTGGTGACATTTGGATGATGTCTGTAGAAGGCTGACATCATGATGTGATCCACAATATCACAAGGGCATAGTAATGTTGAACTACACATTTAAAACCAAAACAAATCTGATTGAATTATAAATGGATTTTTATCTACATCATTTATTCTTTATTCAGATTGAGTTACTGCAGTTTGTCAGAGAACAGCTGTGCTTCTCTGGCCTCAGCTCTGAAGTCCAACCCCTCCCATCTGAGAGAGCTTCACCTGACAGGAAACAACCTGAAGGATTCAGATGTGAATCTGCTGTCTGATCTTAGGAAGAGTCGACACTGTAGACTGAAGAAACTGAGGTCAGTAGAGAGTTGGAGTCAGTCTGTGCTGGTTCCAGCAGTCTTGTATTAAACACAGTTAGTATCAAAGCAAAGATCCAGTATTTCCTGATTAACCCTCCAACCTTCTCAGTGGCTGTTTCCTTAGTGAAGCTGTGAGAGGAGAATGGTGACAGGATTCAGGATTGGACAGAAAGACAGACACAGAGAGAGTACAGTCAGCCAATCAGATCAGCCAGAAACTTGTTGTGATCATGTGTTTTAGTTGATGTGAAGACGACTGTTGTTGTATTCATGTCTGCAAGAAATAAAGCTGGATTACAGCTGACAGCCTTACAAAATGTATAGAGACATTGGTCTTCATCATCAAATTGTCATACCATCAAATCTGATCTGAAAGTGTTTGTTCTCTCATTTCAACACTAAAGAATTGATCAGTTCATCTTTGTCAGAGCTCTAAGATCAGTCTGACTGCAGCCTGCAAATCACTGGCCATGATTTCTCAGAACCATCATTACGTTAAGTAACCATGTGGTCTTTATACAGACCAGAACCTCGGCTGAAGTCCAGGAATCACAGCAGGTGTTTAGCTGAGAGTTCTGACTGATTTTCATGTGATGATTTAACAGCAGGAAAGATCATCAAATCCCACAGAGACTGTGTTGCTTTTAAACTTTTCTAACAATTCACATGTATCAACAGTAAATCCATCAGTAAACTGATAAGTGAATGTTTCTGTTTCTGCACCAATGATGTGTTCATGACTCTGAGCAGTTTATTTCCTCTGTGTACTTCAGTTAAATCTGCAGAGTAAACAGACTTGACAACAAAAGTCCCTGCAGGTCTCTGAGCTTAGAGCTCAGTGTGTTCAGTCCAACACGTTAACATGAGAGCTCATAGTAGCTGGCTACGCTGCACAACTGTTCCACTTCTGGTCTGAACAGGACTGAAGTCCCTGCTGCTCTTTATACTGGATGTGCTGCATCACTGACTAACAGTCGATGAAGTGAGTCTCACTAAACATTGATTTATGACCTCTGTTGTTTCTTCTTCTCTCATCAGATGGTGATGATGCCTTTCAGAGTGTGAGTGAACATCCAGGAGTGTGTGTTGAGAGAGGATCAGCTGTATCCTGATGATCCATCTGGACTGGAGTCTGGATCTGGATTTTGTCATCTTCACTTAAGTCTCTTAACTGACTACAAACTGAACAGTTATCTCTGGATTTTGTTGAATCGGCACTTTACAGATTTGTTATACATGAGCTGTTTGATGCAGAAAAGATTAAAAACAGGTGTTATAAGTCAGACTCTGACCCTTGGCCCACATTTATCAAGCATCTCAGAATCACACTGAGAGTTAACAAGGACTAAAACTAATTTATGAAGCAGGAGAGAATTTACTGTGACTGTCAGCAGGAGAGGGATTGCTCCTGGGAGAGAGTGAGACATTGCTGTTTTACCACAGTCAGAGCAGCAAAGTAGAAATAATGATGACATGTTGTAGTTTTCTCACAGTCTCAGCTAATATTAAACAGTGGTAATTTGGTAATTATGTGTATAGGCAGGTAACCAGGCAGGTAATTTACCAAAGTTATGTAACAAAACTATGATGCCAAAATTCATTGTAAGATGATATTTACAGACTATAAAGAAAGCCTGAGAAATAAATGTAGCCTATATGTTAATTAAGATAACAGGTAATTTGACTCAGCTGTGTGAAATGATCTTGGTTCAGCCACATGGTTTCACAGCCTGTAATAGTGCTGCATCTTGCACATATTGCACAGGCACATGTTGCAAACCCTCTCCATGAAGAACATCTTCTCTTCCACTGTCCAATTCCTCTTTCAACTATACCCCAAGTTAACTTGTGTTCTCTACATGAAGGTAAATACACCGTAACAATAGAAACATATAGTGTCCTCCTCTCTCAAATATCAGGCTGTAGCTCTGCTGTTATTTGAAGTAGCTTAAATGAAAAATAAGCCTATAAAATATTTGACCTGTTGTAATGAAGTTGAGATATCCTTCATTATGCAGCTGACATGATTGTGTGCAAACAAAAGTTTTAGCGGGTTGTAACTGAGGACCTTCGTCATGTTATCTTTACGACATGCATTAAACCAGATCAAAGTTTGACTCATGACGTCCATCATCGTCAGTTCTGACAGAATCATCACTGTTGCACAGAGGCATTTTCCCTGTTACGATAAAGTGTAACATTGTGAGGACGTTCTGTATTTATTTAAACGATGTTCTGTAGAAATATCATGTGTTCTCCTTTGTATCACACACAAAGTCAGTCTCACAAATTATTCTGTTTTTGCTCAAACAATCTTTTAATAAGCTCACTGTCATCAAGCATTTCCAAAACATCTCTCCTTTCAGGGAATATCTCTGCCTGAACTCCATTTCCTGCAACTCCTAAATATTCACAGAGATAGGAATCATTTACCAAGTTTTGAAAGTTGATAAAAGGCTTTTTCTCCTAAAAGTAGAACCAGAGATGCGTCACTCTGATAATTTTTGGCCAGTTAGGAGCAATTTCCTGCTCTGAAAGACTTGATAAATACAGGCCCAGATGTGAGAGATGTGACAGATTGGATGTCCATAAATTTCATTCAGTTAAATTCTGAAAGAATT
Organism: Thunnus maccoyii; assembly: GCF_910596095.1. NCBI lineage: Eukaryota > Metazoa > Chordata > Actinopteri > Scombriformes > Scombridae > Thunnus > Thunnus maccoyii. Next base: position 1,715,619 of record NC_056546.1, read on the forward strand.
TATCATTTTTCCAGAAAACCTGCATACGCAGGTCAAATAATATCTTATTAACAACATCAAGCCTGTGGTGAAAAACTTTTTTTTGATTCCAGTCTAAGTTTTGATGATCATGTCAGCGGCACGTCCAGTCCTGTTTTCACCTTTAAAACATATTAAAATAATATATATAAAACTAGTACAGAACACTGCTGCTGTCAGACTTTGAACTAAAACCAGGAAAAGAGATCATATTACTCTATTTCTATCATCACTTCACTGGTTACCTGTTTGCTTTGTTTTTCTTCACACTGAGTGGTGGGAAATGAATTAGTGTGAATTATCAGCACAGATAAATATGGATCCTGGTCTTTGCTGTCAGGGGTCTGGATCAACCTGTTTGAGGAGCTCAGTCTGATAAGGCATTATCTTCCTTTAAATCACTTCTTCAAACTCATTTTTATCCACTGATTTACCAATTATTTTTGTTTTATATGCTATACATCTTAAATTTGAACCTGTTATACTGGTTTATTTTCTTCCTGTATCTGTGTGTAAGTTTTGTATAAAGCATTCTGTAACGTTGGTTTTGAGAAGTTTTATAGACTTCTGAAGGGTGGGTAGTGGGATGATGATGGTGGTAAACAAAGACCACATTCTATCTGCAAAAACATCTGTGGAAATAAATTAACTTCCAGCATTTAATTCTGTGTCAAGCTTCAGCTTCATGTATGTTTCTGTCTTTGTGTATAAATGAGCAATATTTGATTGAATCTGTATTCTTTGTTTTGGATATCTGTGGATCTGTTTTTCTGATCTGTTTTTTTGCCTAACCACTGGACCACCAGGACGCCATCTGAGTTTTTGGTCATGCTTTATTTTAAAGGTCCATTATTCTTATAATTTCTAATTAATTTCTTGAAAGTTTCCAGGAAAGAATTATATGTGTAATTTGGTCTATTTATAGATTTCCATTTCCACCCGAGTTAATATTTATTCATCAGTCATTTATTATTGGAAACTGTATTCTCATATATGTTGAAATGTGTGTTTTTCTGTAGATGAAACATATTTGCATGTTTGGCTGACCTGCTGTGAACTGACTGAAAGACTTTAGCTCATACTAGCTTAGCAACTGGAATTCATTAATTGGAAGTGCACCAATTGAACACTGTCTTTATTTGACCCATAAAAAAGCGGTAATGTACTTGATTCTTTCCAGGAAATTTACTAACTTTAGACTCTCTTTGGGTCATTGGCGTCTTAAAATATTTTAGCAAAGAATTATGTCTACAGTATGTTAATTTTATCCAACATTTTATTTTTGATCTATGTTATAAAACCGTAACATTTCTCATTTTCCTATTTCCATCACGACAAAGTGATAAATTAAATTTGACCTCTGGCGCTGCCTGCCCACCGTATGTTTACAACTGTGTTTTTACTGTCAAGACAATTAGACTATCATAACTTAAGTCAGTCTTTAAAATAAACCTACCTCTTGCTCTTCTGCCTGGCAAGCGGGAGAAGTTAAGAGTGTCCCAGTAGGTAGCTGGCAGAAGAAGAGATGGAAGTATATGGAGGCAATGTCTTTCTTAGAAAAGTCCATTTCATTCAGGAGGTAGGCTATAACCCATTTAACTTAACTCATTTGTCAATTGCTTTAACGCTAGAAACACTGCAGTGATTTTTTACCAATCCTGTCATTTGGTGACAGTTAAAAAAAACGGTATATGCACATAGTGCCTGATTTTTTTTCTGTCTACTAATACAATATTTGCTATTTTTCTACCATTTCCCAGACAGAATATCAACTCTAATTTTCACTTGTCATTCTGTCACTCAATGTCATTATTTATAGCACTCAGAGCAATACAGATGGTGAGGAAGAGCAGAATGAGGATACAGGGCCAGCAGAGCAGGCATCTGACCATGCAGAAAGTGAGGGAGACTGTGGTGCTGTAGCTACCAGGCCAGCCAAGGCAAAGAGGAAGAGTAGTGACGGCATGCTGGTGGAGTACCTACAGGAAGCCAGGTAAACAGAGGGAGGGAGCACTGCAGAGAAAAGTTGTGCATTCTTTCTCATATAAATGTCCCTCAAATTCTTACACAACTTCTTCACTTCATCAACTATAAAGTAGAGGAATGGTGGCTATGCTGTAGTTGTTAAACACAGCAAACACAACACCAGTTGATTACACTCAGTTCTGATTAGACACAAGCTTGTTTACATTACGTGACTGTCAAATAATTCATTGCATTGTTGACCACTGATACTTTTATTATTTTAGACAATAAACATCTGCAAAAGAAGAAACAGGGGGGTGCTCTGCAAAGTATGATTAGGTCAGATAACTGTATAAGAGATTGTTATAACTTTATCTTGAACATTCACTTATCCAGGATGATGATTTTTCATAATAAACAAAATTTCAGAAGATATTTTATAGCACTTTTTAAAGATATCTGATTAACTTGATAACCCTGCTTTGTCATCCCCAATGGATGCATGTTAGCCCAGACTCATTATTTACTGGGACCTATTGTAAAATGTCAGAACTGGGCTGCAGATAATGCTTAAACTATAATCAATAAAAATACAGCCTAGGCCTAAAAAAAAATCAAACTTGGCCTGAAATATAAAAGCTGCAATATTGCTCAGCTAAATTCCGTCGCTGATGTGAAAGCTTGCATTGACTGAATACGGGTTTGAAAAATATTAACAAGCAAATCAATCTCATTGAAAAACATGCCTGGTGTGCAAAGGCCTTTCCTATTGTTCAATTTCCTTCTGATTCAGCATTTCTCCAATCTTCTTCACCTTTCAATATGTCCTTCATGCAGCTCGTCTCCTCTTTCAGCTGCTTTCAACACTACTTTCTTCACATCTGCCAAGTAGAGTTGTTTCAGGGCTAGCATATAGCGAAGAGTGCCTCCAGAGGGGTGTAGTATGAACCAAGTTCAACATACCCAGGCTTTCTTTGTGTGAGCTGGCTTGACAAACCCTAAACTTGCGAATTGGTATCACGACGGTGGTTATGAACTTTCTTTGTTAACCCAGGCTATCTGCTTCAGGCTCTTTGCGTGTCCCCATAAAAGCAAAGCATTTGACGGATATAGCTCAAGATGTAGAGCGGGTCGTCCACTAATTGGAAGATCGGCGGTGCGATTCCTGGCTTCTCCAGTCTGCATGTCGAAGTGTCCTTGGGCAAGATACTGAGCCCCAAATTGCCCCTGATGGCTGTGCCATCAGTGTGTGAATGTCTGTGAATGGTTAGTTCCCTCTGATGGGCAAGTTGGGACCTTGCATGGTAGCCCCTGTGCTCATTCAGTGTATGAATGTGTGTGAATGGGTGAATGTGGCTCGTAGTGTAAAAAAAGTGCTGAGAGTGGTCGGAAGACTAGAAAGGCACTATACAAGTACAGTCCATTTACCATTCCATTTTGGCGCGTCATTTGACTCTTTTTGAGCACAAAATGGACCGATCATGTGCCGCCTACTTCAGTCAGGAGGAACAGGTCATTATAATGGAGAGCTATGAAAAATATAAATACATTATCACAGCAAAAAGCAATACTGCTGCTGCAAATAAGGTGAGAGAGGGATGCTGGCAGAAAATTGCTGATGGTGTAAATTTGTTAAATAAAAATCTAATTCGCAAATAGTTATACACTTATTTTACCACTCAAAGCTCTCTCCGTGCCTCCCACATCCAGAGCAGCTCTTAAACTTTAAACTTGATGCAGCAGATTTAAACATTATACTCAAGAAGTGCATTTAGGCCTGACTTTGTCCCATAATGAAGGATAAGTGGAAATCACTCTAGGTTTTGGACAAATCAAAGTGTAATTAATATTATAGATTGAATATTATCTGTGATAAATACTAATAGACTAATCAATTTTATTTATTTTTTTGTTCAAAGTATTTCTTCATTAGTTTTTTGTTTTCTATTAGTTTTTATTTTAAATTTGAAATACAGTTTGATACATTGTAACAAAATCACATCCCACAAGTAACCACAACCTATTTACAATATGACATATAAAATCAATAGTAAGTGTGATAAAAGACTAATCAATTTTCTAATCAGTGTTCTAAAAGCTGCAGTACCAGCAGTGTTAAACAGACTTGGTAGCAAATCAGGTGGTCAGTGAAAGGGTGGCACTTTTTATTGCTGATTTAAACCGAAACCCGGAACATGACCTGCACCGGACCAGGTTAAGTTTGCAGTATAAGTTACCATGGTGATCTAGTCAGGTTGAAAGAGAGACACCTTTGTGACATTGAAAACCTTGGCTTTAGGCTCAACATACCTCACTAACCCACTAATCTTGTTTCATAGTACACCCCTCTGGTGAGGTTAAAGCTAAAGCTGCAGGATAAACAATATGTAGAGCTGAGACACCGCTACCTGGCAAAGGTAAAGAAAGAAGCAGAGTTGAAGTAAACCTTCAAGAGGCTAAAAGTGTAGTCCCCCAGAGCAGAAGGTGACTAGGAGGAGAAAGAGAAGGTAAAACTGGACAAACTGAACATAAGCAAACAAAAAACAACAAAAACTTAAAAAGAACTGTTGAAGTGTATTTTATTTCTTATTTATTTGCTCTGATTTTTGACTCTTTAATTTCGTCTTTATTTTCCTCACATTTTTCAATGTGTTTCAATGTATATTTACTTTGAAGTGTTCAGAGCTGATTGCAAGAATTAACACTTAATAATAATTAGAATAGTTATAATTAGAAATAAAATAAATTCTCTTTCAAGTCAAGCATCCAAAAGTAAGAATGGAAAGTAGTGTTCTTTCAACTGCTTTTATAACCACTCTTCTCTCTACTTGCTCATGGGGGAATTGTTGGGTCTCTATAAATTTAAGAGTATGGTCTAGACCTGCTCTATGTGAAAATGTCGCCTAACCACATCATGTGATATGCTATTTCACAGGGTTTCCGCCAGTGTATTGCAAGCCTGGCTGCCCGCCGGGCCTGAGTTGGCCCCCTGTCGGGCCTAAGCAGCTAGAATATTTTAAAATTAAAAAAAAAAAAGTATTTTAAGCTCCTTAGAGTCAAAGAAGAGCTTCAGGAAATAACAGCAGCGCTCAAATCTCTCTGTCTCTGTGACTGTCTGAGAAAGGAAACACAACATTGGCAACCACAAAAACAACAGAAATCTTCTTCGCATTGTATTCTGTAGCTCTTTAACTCATTCCCTTTCTGTTCCTGCAGTTATCAGCTGGTAAAAACGGAAACTGTCAGATTCGGTAACAGTGTAGCTCCAATTACCCAACAACTTAATGTTTTGAAACAAAATTTTATCATCTAGCATTTGGTACATTGTGTTTAAATGTACACAACATCTGAGTTACAACTACTTTGTTATTGGAAGCTATACTTAATATTAAACCAAATTCATGTTGCCTTAATCATGGTTTACTCTCCGTTTTCTGTTTTCAAATGACTGACTTTAACCTAACAGACATGACTCAGCTTAAACCTTTGGAGGAGCTAAAAACCAATGTGCTCTGACATAATGATGTTCACAAACTTTTAGGGTCAATGTGTAGAGCATACTGACTGATTTCTCTACGATAAATCATGAAAAAATACAAAGGAATATTGGAGCAGCATTAATTAAATTTGAAGTAGTGCAGTAAGATTAAATTACAAGGAAGGTAGGACAGTTTTTGATGGTCAGTGTTTCACACAATTAGACAGTGAACGTTACAGTCTTTATTAAACAAGTTAGTACTAAACATCTCCATCAGCTTTAAAGGTTTAGTACATTAAATATAATGTATAAAACATTTTATTAAAAAAAATCATCCCAGCAGTCTGTCTCCGCTACACATTGAACCAAAATGTACGTGAACGTCAACGTTGGAGCACATTTGTTTTCAGCTCCTCCAAAGGTTTTAGCTGAGTCATGTCCATTACATTAAAGTCAGTCAGAATTTGGCTTAATATTAAGCGTAGCTACCAATAGAATGTAATTGCAATTCTGATGTTATGTACGTTTAACCACAATATACCAAATGCTATATGTTAGCTACCATTAAGTTAATGTCACTGTGGACCTCAACATTAGCATTCCGCTCCTGGATCAGGGCTACCAAGTAGTAAGCTATTGTCTAATGCTATCTCTCAGACTTGGACTTCCCCTCTTGTGGATTTTACGGAGGGGACTGAGCCCCCTTTAGTGGTGAAAAAAACAAGAACTTGACAAATTAATGACTGCTTCTGTTTCTGTAGCAAAGGAGCTGTCCTTGAAAAAATGTTCATGTTTCATTCTTAATAATTAAACATTTTTAATAATTGTTGTAATAAATTTAGTTCCAGTGTTTCAACTACTCTGACACTTCTAGCAAGTTCTGTTATATGAAGTTAAAACAGTATAAATAATACAAGTGTAAATGGGTTTTTATGCATTGAAAAAATGTACACATGTATCTGAATATTTGTGCACAACAAACTTGATTCATGTTTGTACATTTCTGTGCACAAATTCACACTTTTAATACAAAACCGATGTTATGGGTACAAAACTTCATTTGCGCATTTGTCAGTCTCATCCGGTGAATGGAAACCCACACAGACATACATATTTATTGCACTATTTTCCCTTGAAAGTTGTTGAAAAATTTCACATGCATAAAAATATGCAAACTGCTTTTTTCACAAACAAGAGTTAGTCTGTGTGTGCAGATCTTGGCTGGCACATCTGTCAGCCTTATCCTGTGGATGCAAATCTTCTCACACGTCTTTTTTGCACTGTTTTCCTGTGGCCACTAGCAAAAAAAAGTGTATCAGACCATTACATTATTGTTCAATATAGCAAATCAGAGAAGAGAATGGTCTGTGTAACACTTATCAGTTCAATGTTCCATATAAAAAATGAATAATAGAAAATTGAATTTTTTCTCATAAAAAAGTGAAAACTGAACAATAGAAAATCGTAGAGGTTTTTCAAGTACTGATGTTCACAGTGTTTTAGTGTATAAAAGCATGTGTGGGCTCAATATTTTGATAAGAAAACAAAAATGGACTGGCTTACAGGTGTGTTATAGGCATGTTATGTGTTCTGAATGTATGAACATGCCGCCACCTGCTGGTAACATCTTGAACATAGCAGAGATTCAACATCATGACTCACTGCTTCACATGATGCTTTAGAAAAGAGTTTAACTCTGCTTCATAACCTTTTCTATTTTAAGTCTGTATGTCTCACTATGTTTTAGTAAATCAGCCTTTTACATTTTAATATTCACACAGACACACAATGTGAAGCTTTAATATGTTGTTCCATTTCTCTTTGTTAATGTCTCTTTGTAAAACACCAGAAGTGTTTGTCAGATGATCTTTAACTGCGTTAGCTTAGTTTACACAACACACAAAAACCCATGCTGTGTTAAAAGAGTTCACAATTTTTAAGTGTGTCTTAAAACAACAGTCAGGAGCTCAAATGAACATTAAAACATGCTTGCTCTAATCATTCCTCTTGTTTATATTGACTATTAGAAAGAAAATCCCTTCATAATGCACTTACAATGTAAAATCCTATTTCAGTAAAAGTAAGTTGGTTTAAATGTAGCTAAAACTATTAAAAGTACTTATTCTTTTATGTATCAGTCACAGCCTAATTTTGTGCAAAACTAAATTGCAGAGAAAATTAAAACCAATTATAGAGAAAATAGAAAACTTCTGAAACAGTGATTTTACTTTGTTGTATTGACTTAATAAGCAGTTTCTGATTTTTGGGAAATATAATGAATAGCTAATTGAATGAATAAAATATGATTTAAAGAATACTCTGAAGACAAATGTGTTTTTGTTTTTGGTGTTGGGGTGCTTGTATTTTGTGGACATGGGATCAAAACTGAAACAGAATTCACTTAAAATATCAGAAGTCCAAGGAATCTGTGGTTGGACCAGGTCATTGGTGGTCTGATAGATGAGCAAAGTAAGCTTCTTTCTTTGCTCAGGTCTCAGTTCAGTTAATTGACCCTGAAACTGAAGAGAGTGGCTAGTGTGTGGGGTGATGTCACCCTCTAGTGGGTTTAAGTAGATGCAGCATGTGCGATGTTAGGCTTCTTTACCTTACAGGAATTAGATGTTGCACTTCTGTGTGTCAACATGTTTTTTTTCATGTTCTGAAGCAAAATGTTATAGAATTGTGCAGAATCTACAAGTACATGAACTTGTTTAGCTAATATTGGGATAAAATGAGTCAGTCATGCATCAATACTATTTTTTTTTTTTTTTTTGAGATATCCTGTGCAATTATGCATTGGCACGTGCGCGCTTTCGCAATACATTTGTGGGAGAATGTAGGAGAGTGCACAGTTAAAGCAGCCCAAATAACCATCACTCAACAAAACACTCAATGTAGAGTGAAAAATGAGAGACATCTGCAGAGTGAAACAGATGAAAGGGCAGGAAGAGTTAATGGATGATTAGAATAGTTATAATTAGAATTAAGGTCTCTCTAAATCAGATATCCCAAGATATGAGTGGAATGTATAGTTCTTGCAGCTGCACTTATAACCTTTTTTCTGACTTAAGTGTAGCTTAACCATGTCATGTGATGCTACTTCAGTTCACTTTACCAGCAAATATTACTTGGACCACTACAGAAAAGTGCATTTAATATCCATGAATTCACATTATGGACGCTACCACTGACTATCCCTGTAACAAACTGGCCACAGTTTCACACATTGACCATACACAGTCCAGACATATACTAGGTTTGATCTAGTCTTGTTTGGTTCACTCTCAGCGCTCTTGTGTCGTTTTGGGCCACAGCAGGCAGCTGTTTTCAACAGACACAGTTAGCTGTAGACTAGCTGGTGAGTGTGAAAAGACTCCAAATGAATGATAATGTTGCTCCGTAACTGCTGGATGTGGAAATAAGCGACTGTTTGCTAACAACTTCAACATATCACCTTAAAAGATGATTATATGTCATTGTTGTGTTCACTACTTGTTTCTGCAGAAAACAAATGGACAAACATCAGTTAATGCAGGTTTAACTGTTTGTTTGCATTTGTCATTGTGCTCCTCTGTGAGTTTGTTTTTGAGGTTATGTGTGTATGAGTGTGTGTCTGAACAGTGTGTGTCAGGCTGTGTACCTGCACCTACCTGAACTCTCTGCTACTCTTTTTTTATATCACTAATTCTTTGTGGTTGCTACTGTACACTTTGTTTTCACATGCACTCATTTTTATGTTACCTGTGCGTGTGTTTGTGTGTGTTGATGTGCACTTGTGCCGTGAGGTGAAGGCACAGTCATCTCTGACGCAGGCAGGCTGATCGGGCTGGACCGCCGCCCGTCTCCTCCTCGCCTGTAATTAAGCTCGGTGGCAGATCTGGCGGCGGCTGACGGTTCGATGCAGAGGTGAAGAGTTGAAACTCTAATCGCTGTTTTGCTTCCACTGTGGAGGGGCGGGACAAACGTGTGTGTGGGATGTTTGTGTAAGTGTGTGTGTGTGTGTGTGTGTGTGTGTGTGTGTGTGCACTTGTCTTTGTTAAGCTTGTCTTTGTGCAGTTTTTGTCTTTGCTATTTGCATGTCTGTGTTAGTTACTACCTAAATGTGTGCACTTCTGAGTGTGTGTATGCATGCATATACATAGCTATGAGTGATATCAATGAACAAACAACCAATTTTCCTCTTTACTGTGCTAATTTGAATAAATCAGCTGTAAAAATGTTCCTAGTTCCTCCTACAAACCAGCTTGTACCTGCTGTTAAATAAAAGGCCTGTATGTGTGTGTGCATGTCTGTGCTGTGTGTGTGCGTGTAGGTGGTGAAGTTGAACTTGCATAAACCCGCAAGTCGTGCAATGAACTCGCTGGTGCGGCTTCATCTAAAGGTGAGCGTTTCTGCCTGTCGGAGGCATATCACTAACATAAACAGAGCGTTTGTGTTGAGCAGGGCGCGGCTCACCTGCGAGCTCGTCCTGATAATTAAAAAGAAGCAAAATAGAAACTCGATTTAATGTCTGTGTACACTATGCAGAGCTTGGGGGTAATATATCACAGTGTGAAGAGAACAGAGCCGAGTATTCAACATCTAAACATGTCCCTAGCGGTGTATCAATCGCTAAGTACTGAAAGTTAACTTATTCTTTTATTGGATAGTTCTTGATTTAAACATATTTTTTGTCAAAATAGTGTACTTTATGTTGTCAAAGTTCTTGTACAGCTGCTTGTATGAAGACAACATTTAAAGATCCAGACATGTTTAATATGACAAATAATTTGTCCCCCAAAAAGTTCCTTTGCCTTGTTAAAAACAATTAAAATAACATCTCCTCCTTCTCCCTCATTAAAAAAATCCAGAATCTCTGAATATGTAAATACAGTGGAAACCGCTTATAGTGATCACGTCGGTCTGGGTCAAATTGATCACTGTCAGTGGATAATTATTATAACCGATTTTTTTTTCTTTTTCTTAATTTCTCATGCAGATTACCATCTATTTGACATTTGTATATTTATTACATGAATATAAAGTAATGAAACAGGCAGCTTTGCTATTTACTGAATTTTATTGACTGTTTCGAAACACAGAACAGCTGTTTAAAGGCTTGTTGTTTCGCTGCCACATCTGGTTGGCCATTTTTTGGCAGCTTGTCATAAGCTTCAAGGAGACTCTGTTTTTCATTGAGAGAAAATGACTTTTTCCTTTTCCTTTCCCCATCATGATTTCAATTTGCACGCAGCAGCATCCTCAGGTAACCAGCCGGCAGGCTGACGGGTTGTGTGTTTAGGCTGCGAGGGTGGGGGCTGCACGAGTGCCACAGTGAGAAAGTTGAACCAGAATCAACTTTTGGAGAAATGCAACCTGTAACGCTGTACAACCCTGCCATGAGGGAAAACAAAAACATTACTAGGAAGAGGAGAAGACATTTTTCTTCGTTTGTTTGAAGAAAAGTTAGGCTTTGCTGACGGCTTCCTGACTCATTTTAAAAAAGACGAGAGAGAGAAAGAGAGAGAGAGAGAGAGGCAGTCGTTGAGCAAGCAAGAGAGTGGATGAGGAGAGCGAGCAGTGATAGCGAGAAAACCGGTGAATGAGGGGAATAAAACATTATCTTCTGATTGTTTCCTGGTGGTTACAAATAAACACCCACACCCTGCACCTCCACACAACCCTGCAGAGGTGTGCTGCAACACCTGATAATGGTGCCACAGCCGCTAAATACACATCATACATGTAATATGGGAGTAAGGTGAAAAGAAAATAGAATCAGGGTAGTTAAAACGTTTTTTCATATGTTTTCATGTATGAAAAGACCCAAAATGAGCACTGCACGCAGATCAATTGAATACTATAAGAAAATTATTTAAACAGTATTTGTATAGGAATGATTCTGTCTCGAGCTTTTTGATCCAATATAAGAGGTTGATCACTGTAACCGTGATCACTATATCGGTTTCCACAGTAGTTCTCCTGCTGGACACCAGATGTCTCCTTCTTCACTGTAAAGTCCATTCTCAGTGTTTGTGCACTGGAGGCTTCAAGTTTCCACATCACACTTGTTTAAGCTGCACACTGGACAACAGTTGGCTCTAAACTAGTTGTGATGTCACAAATCATGCTAGTAGGCTACTGAATAGATGTCTGTTTATTGGCATGAGCGTCAAGAAAAAACGACCAAAATGAAGCGACATCGTATGTTGAAACCCTGACTTTTGACTTGCAGGCAGTATTTCTACATATGTTCACCTCAAGTTTTGGGACTTTCACTGTGTTTAAAATCCGACATCATAACACAATATAAATGACAGAAAACCACAAAAAGCATAATATGGCCCCTTTAATTCTGTAATGGCTAAAATAAAATGCTAGTGTGTTTTCTCTGCAGCTGCTGTCTGCATTCACACAAAGATTGTTCATGAGTAAAGACGCATCACTATTTTACACCACTGTATGGCCACTTGTGGACTGTGTGTTTCTGTAGTTTGAGTGGAGACTCTTTGTTACAGAAATGAACAGCTGATCTCCTCAAGTCAGTTAAACTTTGATTCATATCAGATCAACATGTGAATCTGATCAGCTTCATAGTTGTGAATCAGGACCTTTAGTATTTGGAGTCTGTGTGAATGTCTGTTTCTACTTTCTCAGCCAACAAAAGATGATTAAATATCTTTGAGTTGTAGTTATTTTAGCTTTTAGTTAGTTACAGGAGAAAGAAAAATCTGTGTGGAATTTATATTTTAGAAAAAGTTGTTCCACATGGACTCATCTATACAAGTATTACATTAGTGGAAGAAAGGAAGTCAGAGAGCAGAAGCAAGTGCAAAGAGGGCAGAAAGTCACTACTGACCTGCTGCTGAACCTGGGAAGAAAAGCGACCCTGGAAAACAAGTGTGTGAGAGTGTTGAACATGTTATCGGGGCGGCCATGCTTGTTTTAGATCTTATCCCAGTTTTCAGGGTTCATGTGTTTTAGCGTTAATAGTTTTTATCAGCTCTAAAAACACACCGGCTCGTTCACCATCAGGATATTTTTAGATTCTGGGGGATTTTATTTGGGGAGTTTCCCTCCAGAATATAAATGTATTCAGTTCAGCAGACAAATGTATTCACATTTTGATGTTGAATAGATCCATGTGGTAAAGGTGAAGACAGTTCCTAAAACTGATTCTATAATTTTTTATTGTGCTGCTTTCTCATGATGCTCACCATGTAAACATTTGAGGAGACAATGAGAAACAGAAAAGGGCAATTTATTCTTCAAATAAGCTGATCCATATGTCAAAACCTGAAGTGATTGAACCAGGCATACACATATCTTATCATCATCCAATAAACTAGTCTTTAGATTTCTCTTCATCTCAAGCATGAAAATCCTCAAATGTGGAGATTTCAGCAAACATGAACAATACCACACAAAAATGATATAAATAAGGAGCCATTCTTAACAGTGAGTACTTTTACTTTTGATTGAAAACACTTTAACTTGAAGTAAAGTATTTGTATACTTTGATTTGGAAACTGTGTGAGTCCCAGAGAGAGAGAGAGGGGTCATAAATCCTGCTGTTTGACAGCAAACACACGGCAGGGTCACTAAGAAAAACACACACACCGCTTTCTCTTTCAGCAGCCCGAGGCTACAGACTGTGTGTGTGTGTGTGTGTGTGTGTGTGTGTGTGTATGTGTGTGTGTGTGTGTGTGTGTGTGTGTGTTCGCCATCTTTAGGCAGAGAGTTCATTAGAAAGTTTCAGCTTAAAAGATTTGGCTGATGATTTTCTATATTTTCTGCATTATTTTATTTGATGATTCAATGGATTTAAAATATGTTGTGTGAGCACTGATGGCTATTTATTTTATTTATTAACAGTATCACCATTCTCTCCTGTTGTTTGTCCTTTATGAGTGACAACAGACGTTTAATTCCTCAGTTAGGATCAGTTACAGTCAATATTTATTTTCATTTAAATCTGGATTTCTGTCATTAAACATCCTAAACAACATATACAGCTCTGCCAATCTGAAAGTTTGAGCAAAGAGAAGATGGAGAGAGACAGAAACCTGAGAGAGATTGATTGGGACAGAGAAAGATAAAATGAGTTGTCTGAGTAAAGTGTCAGACAGGAGTCTGAGAGAAGAGCTTTTAGTTTGGACGGTGACGCTGAGGGAACGTCTGAGCAGCAGGAAGATGAGGAAACCTCAATCATAAATATTTATAGTAAGAACAGACAGGAGCCATTTTGGATCTTTGTGTTTTTGTCACACAGATTTAAAAAAGGAAAGAGTAGAGGGTCAAAGAGAGAGCAGCGGTGTCATTCGGTGTGTGACATTTGAGTCTGTTCCCAGTCAGCCAGTGACTGTGCATTCAGAAAGTGAGCAACAGGTGAGCAAAAATCCATTTATATTTGCATTTTTTTTTAGTTCTGTTTTCTAAACGAGTTTATCTGGACCCCCTGCATCATCCATAATTTTGACTTCACTTTATTCCTACAAAGAATAGACTGGAGTGTTTGTGCAGACCTAGTTTACTAGGATGGGTTCACAATTTTTCAAATCTGTCTTAACAGTCAGGAGCCCAAATAAACATTAAACATGTTTTTCTTGCTGTAATCATTCCTCCTGTTCATACTCACCATTAGAAGATCCCTTCATAATGCACAATGGAGGTGATGGGGGGACAAAATCCACAGTCCTCCTTCTGTGCAAAAATGTAATAATATGAAGCTTCAGCATCCAAATGAGTCAAATCAAGTAGATATCTTTCAACATTACAGTCTTTTTAGTGCCAAAGTCCCTCTTTTTGTTACTATACTTCCACCACAGCTCAACAGGGAAACACTATCCGAGGAAACACAAAGAGGGAATTTGATGCTAAAAAGACTGTAAATGTGTCAGATATCCACTTGATATGACTAACTCAGACTGCTGAAGCTGAATATAAGCTTCACACCTACTTTTAAATGACTGTGTGGACACCCTGTGGATTTTGGGCTCCATCACTTCCATAGAAAGCACATTTGAAGGATCTTTCAATATCCAGTATGAACAGGAGGAATGATTACAGCGAGGAAAACCTCTTTCACTGTTCATATGGACACCTGACTGCTGTCTTAAGACACACTTGAAAAATTGTGAACCTGTCCTTTAAAAAGTCCAATTCTTATTATTTCATTTCTCCTCTTGTCTCTGCACATTCATGCATTTAAGTCTTAAACCTCACAATAAACCAGAATTTTTCACTCATGTCTTTTGCCCTCAGTTTAATATTTCTTCTTCATGCCCAATTGTGTCTTCGCATTGACTTAATATACAGTCATCACACAGACTCTGTAATTTTCTGCATGTTCAGTCTGAACACAGATGAAAATAAAAATCTAAAGTTCTGTGCGTCTGTGATTTATGTTTTTTTCAACATTTATTTTAGTTTATTTGAGTTGGCATTTGCTGTAGTGGTTGCAAATCTTTCAAGGGTATACAGATTAAAATAATTTATAAATACTAATAAAATATGTGTAAACAAATTGAATAGAGTTGAAAACTCGAAAGATTTATTTTGGGTGTCCAGGGTTCCAGATGATGTTAAAGGATATGTATTCTACTGTTTGTAGTTCCAAAACTTGAGGTGAAGGTATGTAGAAATGCTGCCTGCAAGTTAAAAGCCAGGGCTTCAACCTGCTGATGAATGCTTCGTTTGTGGCGGTTTTTTCAACCTCACTGACGAGCTGACGTCAGCTTGTTGTGCATGCCCATAAAAGGCCGTTGGATTTTGGATCGAAAATATACGGATGTATTTGAGAAGTTGGCATTTTGAGTAAAGAACAAGTAAAAGTAGCTGAATCCTGCTACTATGGTTTGTTGATGTAGCTGTTGGAACTCAGCTGTGATGCAGCTACCTGAAGCTGACCAATCAGAACAGAGTTGGCTCATCGGGAGGGGGGCCTTAAAGAGACAGGAGCCAAAACGGCCTTTTTCAGACAGAGGCTGAACTGAGGGGCTGCATAAAGGGCCAGAATAAGATAAATAAGGAGTTCTGTAACTCATGCAAAGATATTCCAGTAGAGCCCCAGAATATAAATATACACCTGGAAATGTGCAGAATATGTCCTCTTTAAATGACTGACAGTTGGAGCACTTGGCAACCAAACTGCAATATATCAGAAAGACTGAAAGGGTTAAACAGATGGAGCTGCTCTCTCTGTCTAAAAGCTTCCAGCAGCTCTGAGAGGATCAGAGCTTTCAGACCACTTGTTGCTAATAGAGGGATATTTACCCAAACGGGAACAGAGAGAGAGTGTATCCTCAGGTCACTGCACTCAGCAACAACACTGACACAAAGACACACAGACAGCCTGTTCTGCTTTTACAGCAGGGACAGACACATGCACTGTAAAAAATGTCAGTCTGATCAAGTCGTGAGCTCTGTTCAGACAGGCAGCAGGTGAAGTAGGTTAAGCATGTTGCATGCTCACCCATTCAACCAATCAGTAATGTCACAGCAGGTGATTTCCATCAGCTGTCAAAGATATAGTATAGTATAGTATAGTCATTAGTTGGGAGATGACAAGAAATTAAGGTCCCTGGCTGGACTCAAATAAGGAATATTGCAAATCATGGTCGGCCCCTTGAACACCTAAGCCATCAGGGTGACCAAGATTTTAAATAATTACTTTTTAAAATATTGACTAATAACTACTAAGTCATTTCACTAAATAATTGACTTATTAGAGAGATCAACTTTAACTTCAGTTTATTTAGAGAGCACATCACTCTGCATACTTTACAAGTTAAAAACATTAGTGCAGTGCCCGTTCAAAACATGCCCGTTCGGAACGGGCAAATGAACCATATATATATATGTATCAACTGACAAACGTATCAATTAAAACGATAAGGATACCTTTGTCCCGCTCAGCAAACCAGAAGTCCCACCCCGCTGTGATGTGATGGTGTTTGTATCAAACAGCCCCTGCTGCACTCAGACACGGAGCTGAGCTGCTGACTGTTTGCTTGTTTATTCAAAGTTTATTAATATAAAACATGTTGCGTGTCCAAATGGCACCCAAAGAAGGTCTGTCTCCTCAGTAAATCACTTGTTGAGTGCTTCACATTGTTTATTTGTGCTTTAGAACAAAACCGCTGTGAAACAATCAGAAAATAACGTTGTATTTCCATCATTCACAGGCTTCCAGCCTAGCTCTCTGTTGCTTGCTCATGCTCTCAGCACGCTCTCCCTCTCTCTCTTTTGCTTGTCTTTTTAAAAATGAGTCAGGAAACCCACAACAAAGCCTAACTTTTAATGTATTAAATGAAGTGAATAGCCGTTCCCTCATCTTTCTTATGGCAGGGTTGTACAGCTCTGATCGTGACATGCAGTAGCAGAGCCCAGAAGCCCTGCCCTGCTGCTGCAGAGCAGCTGATGGCTTGTTTCTACAGAGTTTAAATTTATTAATATTTATCGTGCCACATGTCCAAATTGTACCAAATTTGACACGGCACTCCCTTTTTTCCCCAGCAATTCACCCGCCAAGTGTGGAGTCAATCCAGTGAACAGTTCAAGAGATCTGCAAAGGACACACAGACATACAGACAGAGATTCTTTGCTTTAGTAGATAAATGACATAAGAAATAAGACTTCACACATAAAAATACAAACATTCATACTCAAGCAATAATGTTCATAGAATAACAGGGCTGAACTGGAACTTAAAAAGGAAATTTATACAGCAACAGAACAGAATAAGGGAGACGACTTTTCAAAGAACATCAGTTCTTGATTCAGTTAGTCAGAACACAAGTTGTGCTGAAATCAGAGAAAATATGTGTTCTCAGCCTGGATTCGTCTCTGAATATGCAGGGGAAGTTTATTTCAATGCGCAACGGTTGTACCCCCAAAATATCTTTTGTTAAGTCTAGGAACAGTTAAATAACCATCATCAAGAGAGTGTAAAGGATGTGATGGCATATATGGAATAATAAAAATGGAGCTGTAGGGGTGAGTCAATCCATTTAAGGGCTTGTAGGTCAGAAGGAGGATTTAGAAATCTTGACTTGAACATTTTCTGCACTCTAGGCTCGATATCAGCTGTCTAATTATATAAAATGAATTTGAACACATCAGATATGTTTTTGCTGGCCTGTGCTTGAGGATCTAAATCTGTCTGACCACAGTAACTAACTGTATTGACTCTGGAGGAAGTGAAATAACTTCATATTACAAATTTGTTTTTTTACACATATTGAGTCAGATAAGGAAACATAACAGAAAACAGGACAAAAAAACAAGGTATATATATGTATGTGTGTATATGTATATAAATAAAATTTCCATTAAAAGTCGGGAAGTTCATTGGTTGGGTGGTTGTCAGTTCATGTCCTTTTTTGTTTTCATGCTGGTCCTTTGTTATCTGAAGCGGCTGCTGAATTATGTTGGCCAATCATAACAATTTAAAGCCGATGAAAGGAAGCTATTAAAACAGAACTGAGGGCCTGGCTGGACTCGGCTGGACTGGGTTAAGTTCTGAGCGGGAGGAACAGTGAAGGCAACAACAACACGTTACGTGAAAAATAAAACAGATAAAAAACGGAACACTGATCGAGTTAAACGTCCTGTGTTGTCAGTTGAGCCCCGGCTTTGGGAATACACCAGCAAATTAGCTGGAACAACACTTCGGCTGTGTTTGTTGTCATTCCGGAGCCAGTTATGCCTGGCGTTGCTTCGCTGTAACCCCACAGCGGTGACACCTATCTCGGCATTAAACAAATACAGCGAGGTCCCGACCCCTCCGTGTTTGGATTCGCAGGCCGGGAGCCCAGACAGCCGCACAGAGCCGCGACGCACGTATCAACACAAACCTCCACGCAGGAATGCAGCCGCGGCCCGTTTGACTCGGCCACAGACCCCATCATGACCCGGTGTGTGTGTGTGTGTGTGTGTGTGTGTGTGTGTGTTTGGGAGTAAATGTTCACTCGTTATTACTCTGCTTCTGTTTCTGACATACAACACACAGGTCAGCTACCTCCAGTACACACTGACAGAACTGCAAACACACAGTTTCAGTCTTTGAGTTTGTGGATTGTGACATTTTTTTCATGTTTTATATGAGTTTTATGATCATGTTTGTACAGAACATTTAATGATTGTTCCTATACTGCACACTTAAAAGCACTGGCTTAAAAGTTTACCCAGTTTGGGTCAATATAGCACAGACACAATACTGGGTTAATGTTGTTTTGGCCAATTTTAGTGTCACTTTTTGTTTTAGTGTTGGGTTATTTACCCAAACTTGTTGTGATCTACCTTTTTAGATGTGCATATCACAGTTTGTTATTGATTGTTAATAACTTGTGTATCTTTTGAATGAATTTGAATATGCACATGGTTTTGTACAAGAAAATACAAATTTGTACTACTACAGTTTTATACTATGGGTATAATGGTCTTTACAGCCTTCCATCATCTGGAGGGAGTGCTGGGCGGTGGCGGCAGCCTCTTGCTTAAGTTTCCTGCATATTTGCAAAGGTTGATGTCACCTATTGATTTACATTGGAGCCAGTTTGAAGCCCACACTTGCAGTTTACGGTCAGCTCCATCTTTTCCGTTTGGAGCCAGGACGTTCCAAATAAGGAGTGCGGGGTGTTGTCTTTCACACTCTGGAAACATGCCCCAATACCTTGGACTGAAGCTAACGCTAACTTACTGGGAACACCAAGAGGTGCAGACTTGTGCTAATATTAGCTAACTACCAACAAAAATGATGCCATTAACCGTGCAAAACAATTCCCAAATATTCCTAAATGAGGTTTGATTCAGTTAGTCAGAAAAACACAAGTTGATGTTGTTCAGACAGCAGAGATGGACACAATCTACCTCAAACATAAAACAGAAATGAAACGATATTTTTGTGTTTATGGATTTATTTTAATGTTACTATTGATGTTATTTGGTGCTAATGTTGAGGTAAAAGTTTACTTAATAAAGGCTTATAAATAGAAATCATGTACATTTTTTTTTACATAACTTTGAGCCCATGGTTCTCATGTTAAAAAAAAACAGCAAAAAGAGTGCATAAAACATTGCAAAATCTACCACATTTTTTGATGAAAGCCGCTGCCAAATCAAGCATTTTTGGCAGCAATAATAACAAGAAAACGGTGAAAGCGATGCAGCCTCTATAGTCTTTGCTGGCAGCAGTCCTACCCTTCTGAATTCATCACTGCCAACATGAGTATTAGGGGATGCATTTAATACCAAATTATGTTAAAAATTGTGCTATTTTGCATCACCTGCAGTTTGTTCCTAAATTTAGCTGTCAAGCCATTGTACCAAGCAGAACTGGCATAATCTAATGACACAAGAAGCTTCTTAACAGAAAAGTCAAAAAGTTTTGCTCTGTGAAACAGGAGCTTGAGCTTGCTCAAATCAAAGATTGAGAAAAGACCATGATTCATTTTTTTCTGTCTTTTCTTTTTAAACACCCTTTCCCCCTGAAATGCACATAATCTGGTTGCATTGTAAATTGGGTGAAAAGAAAACTGCAAATTCCAAAGTCAATGGGCCTCATGTTAGGACATTTTCATATCCTTATCCTAAATCATAAGTGGACCACTCGTGAATTCAGTTCAAACCTCAGAGTGAAGTTCAAGAAAATTGGTGAATGCCACAAATTCTTTCAAATCACTTGCGACAAATCTGTTCATACGAGCTGTTGCAAGATGCCCAATATCTTTGTATCTAATCTTTGATATCTGTAAAGCCAGCTGACACTACCATACATGTAATAAAAATCAGTACAGACTACCCAGTAACAATTCAGAACTTAGACAAAGCTTTCTTCTCACAGATCCATCCATTCTTGACATCACAGCTCACAGCTTTCAATCCATTGCTCTCTTGGACAGAAATCACACATTGATGGCCATCAGCAGGTTGTTGCATCCAGAAACTGAAGGAAGAAAATGATGGTTAGATAATGACTGACACATGTTATGATTCACGGTGCTTCTGAGAGTGTCTTACTCTTCAGTCAGATCACTTCCATTAACCCACTGCCAGCTGCCAGCTTCAGCTCTGAGGCCAATCCAGTAGCCACTGGTCCCCAGACCTGCCCGAGTGATGTTACTGATGAATTCCTGATGATCACAGAAAGAAATGTTCGAACACAGCACTGACATGAAAATAAAATATTAGTTTTCTTTTCTCAAAAATGCAAATCCAGTGTGCTGCGTTCTGGTCACCTCCATCACGTCTCTGTTGCAGTTAAAATGTAAAAATGTAAAAGCGACGTGTCTAAAGCAATCTGTTCTTCAGATAGTATTTTCATTATTAACTGTAACAAAGACCATTCACTAATCTTGAAGCCCAGTGCTTTGAATTTCTTAAACAGAACCATAAAAATGTTCCTCATGCTTTAGTTCAGTGGATCCCAACTGGTGAGTTTCCAGAACAACGCTGTTATTTTTAAGTACCATTTCCCACTTCCTAGGTAGCAGCAGCGCTACCACATACAGCTTGATAGGCAACCTATCAATGGTAGCTTTGTGGGTCATGGGACCCTCGTTATGCACGTCCGTTGACTGTAGCCTCTTCTCAGAGGAAGTTTGCTCCACAACAGCCTTAACAAAAGTAAGGGACTATATCAGCTTGGTTTTTGCCAATCAGTAACCTCCATGCCTTGAGGCTGAAGTACCTTAAAGTGCCACTAGATGCTCCAACTGACTCCCATTCAAAAAGCCTCAACTTCTCTCTAGAAATACTGAGTCAATCATGTTTTCAACAAGTCATTATGGCCTCAGTCTCTAAATTCACACCCTCTAATAAGTGTGCTGGTGGTCATTTTGGAAATTATTGCTTGTTAATAAGATTTGAAGACTTATAGTAGCTTTGATGTCTGCCGTGTGGGCGTTGATTGACAGTTGTGATTGACAGCTGGCTCACCTGCTACTCTCTCCAGCTCCAGGACTCACACTGAGTTGGATTGTTGTCGCAATATTTCACTAAGTTTAATGTTTCTTGATTATGTTTCAGTCCAAGGTAGCATGTGGCATGTTTATATATGGAGGTGCTTTTGTGTCTTTATTATGCAATTAAACAGAATAGATTTAAAAATCCACATTTAATCACAATTTTTTTTTTTTTTGCCATAAAACATTTTTTGATTGCGGTGTTGATAGTTTTGCTCTCAAATCTATTTTTTGATTGCAAACCTATTCTGTTTGATTGCATAATAAAGATGCAAAAGTACCTCCATATTTCCAGAGCATGAAAGGCAACACCTTGCACTCGTTATTTGGAAGGTCCTGGCTCCAAACAGAAAAGTTGGAAAGAAAGAGGCTTCAAACCAGTTCCAATGAAACCAACAGATGGGATGGATGGATGGAAATATACTGAGTGGGTGTTAAGTTGGTCATTGTGTGGACCAT
Organism: Thunnus maccoyii; assembly: GCF_910596095.1. NCBI lineage: Eukaryota > Metazoa > Chordata > Actinopteri > Scombriformes > Scombridae > Thunnus > Thunnus maccoyii. Next base: position 1,737,483 of record NC_056546.1, read on the forward strand.
GACCTGATGTCTAAAGAAACATCTGGACCCTGTGGTTAGGCTAGTTGGTAACCACTGCATTAGTTTCCATGAGATTAAAATGGAAGTTTTCTTATTATGTTGGTAAAAGACGTACATGGAAAAAGTAGCTGCTCTTACATATTTGTAGTATATATCATATTTAGGACAGGATTTAGTTTTCTCTTCAACATTTTATGCATCCCGAAATGCATTTTGTTGTAAAATGATACTCCCTGATTTTTGAAATGCATTGCTGCCAAAAATACTGGCTCAGATACTTTCCAATTGCATATGAGTGGTCATCAAAAGTCCCCCAATGTTACCTGTTCATCTGGACTTTCTATAACAACCAAATCTGCCTTCTTGCTTCTGCAGTCATCTCGAGCTTCTTCCCAGGTGCTCTGGTTACCAATCGCATAGCAGCTGGCCTGGAAGTGAAACCAGCCCGTCTGACAAGGTTCACAATTTCTCTCTGAGAGAAATAAGAGAAAAAACAATGGATTACTGTATTGATTATTGGTAACTTTTGGGACAGAATGAAGAGATGTTGACTAACTTTTTCTGGTGTAGAAGCCATTTAAAGTCCACTGAAATTGATTCCACTGTCCTGTTGTAAGTGTTGTCCAGTTTTGTGGTGTCACAGTCAAGATTGGTGTAGGAATAATAGTACTTTGGTTTTCTGCCTTCAGCCGCTGGTTTTCTGCCTTCAGCCGCTGGTTTTCTGCCTTCAGCCACTGGTTTTCTGCCTTCAGCTGCTGGTTTTCTCTGCTCACATTTGTGATGTTGCTTGATAATACAGTGTAGGCTTCAGTCAGATTGTTCATCTGTACTGTCAGACTGCTGTTGTGCCTCTTCAAGTTTTCATTGTCTATGATGACCTCCAAAAGGTACTGATAGGTGTGGTTTGAACCTTCCATCTCATCACTCAGCTTGGTAGAGATGACAGAGGTAACTAGTATAAAAACAGGATGAGTGTTGGTCTGTGAGTTTGTTTTAATAACACGTTTTAGAAAGACAAGCAATTCCAAATGCTTTACACAATCAATGAAAGACAGCTAACAAGAAAAAATAAATTTAACTAAATTTACACAGCATCCTGTGGCCGGAAAGTTGAGCCAGAGTCAACTTTTGGCTGACGTCACTGTGGCTGAAGGCTGCATTGGCCAATCACAGCCGGAGATCAGACTGATCAGAGGAGAAGGGGAGGACATTTCTCTTCATTTGATAACATTAAAAGTAAAGTTAGTTAGTTTTCTGTAAGTTTCCCGACTCATTTTAAAAAAGATGAGAGAAAAAGATAGAGAGCAGCTGTGGTCAAGCGAGCTACAGAGTCAATGAAGTGAGGGAGTGCTGGTTGTGAGAAAGCCAGTGAATCAGATCAATAAAACTTTATTTTCTTATTGTTTCACAGCAGTTACATTCTAGAGCATTAACACCCCACACACCTCCACTCAACCCTGCAGCTGTATGCCACCTGATGTGGTCTGAATAAAGCCTAAGTGCGGTGGTGAAAAGTAGCTAAGTACATTTACTCAAGTACTGTACTTAAGTACAGTTTTGAGGTTCTTGTACTTTACTTGAGTATTTCCATGTGATGCTACTTTCTACATTTCAGAGGGAAATATTGTACTTTCTACTCCACTACATTTATTTGACAGCTTTAGTTACTTTTCAGATGAAGATTTGACACAATGGATAATATAACAAGCTTTTAAAATACAACACATTGTTAAAGATGAAACCAGTGGTTTCCAACCTTTTTGTACTTTGACATCTTACAAAAAGCAGTGTGTAGTCGGGGTCACATTTCACATGTCTATGAGTTGTTAACAGCTTCACCAAATAGTGATTTTTCCCTCTAAACTTCTCACATGCTTTCATTTCAATAAATGTTCAAATGATCCAATATTTCAGCCAAAATCAAAGATTAGAGAAAAAGTCCAAAAACTGAAAACAGATTTGTGTATCAGAACTTTGTTTTTTCTTCTTTCCTCTCCCATTAATCATCTCACGACCCCTCAGATTTATCTGCTGACCCTTTGGAGGGGCCCGACCCCTAGGTTGGGAACCACTGGACTAAACTAGCTAACTGTATATAAAGTAGTGTAAACTAGCTCCACCTCCAGCAGCTACAACAGTAACATGCTGCTCTAACACTGATGCTTCACTATCAATAATCTAATGATGTCATATATAATAATATATCAGTCAGAGGGACCAAACCACTACTTTTACTGCAATACTTTAACTACATCAAGCTCATAATACTTATGTACTTTTACTGCAATACTTTAACTACATCAAGCTCATAATACTTATGTACTTTTACTGCAATACTTTAACTACGTCAAGCTCATAATACTTATGTACTTTTACTGCAATACTTTAACTACGTCAAGCTCATAATACTGATGTACTTTTACTGCAATACTTTAACTACATCAAGCTCATAATACTTATGTACTTTTACTGTAGTAGGATTTTTCATGCAGGGCTTTTACTTGTAATGGAGTATTTTTACATTTCTGTATTGGTACTTTTACTGCAGTAAAGGATCTGTGTACTTCCTCCACCACTGGTTAAGGTTTTTTAATGTCAAATGCACAAGCAGTACAAGATCACAACACACCACCAGGCTCTTATGTCCAAACCAAATATTATTTCCTGCATGCTGCACTTTGCAGTATCAGAAAAGCGCACAAAACGTTACCTCCATCTCCAGTTTTTTAATATTTCAGAGCTTGTAAATGAGCACCCAACACTCAACTGTGACAGCAATTGTCAAAAATATCAAGTAAATGTCTTTTGATGCTTTGCTTTAATCAAACAGAGTGACTGTTGGGTTTATACTCACAGTGGATACGGAGAGCCATGATTACCAGCAGTATCCCCCAACACACTGCCACTGGTAAAAAAGGCCGAATGATGGAGAGAAACTTTTTGTCTGTCAAAAAATAAGAATTAATTTTAATCACTGCAACAATGTGATTTAATAAACAGTAGATTTTTAGTGCAAAACTAAATGAACACAGCTTTTTGTGATTATGATTCCATGATTAAAACACATTCAGTCACATATTTTTTATGACTGATAGTTACATGCAACACAAACTGTTCTGTTATGCATAATCAATAAAATGAGTATATTGTGTTCATAATGTACCTGAAGTGGCTGGTGTTTTATCCACAGTGTAATCTGCTAAATTAATATAGGTGGTCTCTTCCTCAAGTTCCTCTGAAACAGAACAAATCAAATACAAATAATGAACTGAAATATCTACACTGAATTAAGTTTGCAGAATCACTTTAAATTTACTGAGCAGAACAAATAAATCAAAATGCAAAATATGAAGTTGTAGATTGAATCTAGACTTTTGAAAACTGTTTGATGCCAGAAGCATCATGCAATTTAGGAAGAATATGGAGGGCCCTATTCTAACGGCGCTCCTGCTATTTTGGTTCATGCATGTGCAGCAGCTCGAAGTATATTACGAAGATTGAAGAAGAATAAAACATGAAATGCTACTTTTGCTAAAAAGAAAGCTGGACGTCTCCCTCATAAAAAAAGCAGGATGTTGAGTTATAACCGACCAGTCTGATGTGTGTAGAGGTGTGTGTGGTTATTCTGTAGCAGCCTGGTGTCGTTTTCAGGTGATTTAATGAAGGTAAACACAGTGAACGGTCGTGCATAACGGCACTGTGCTCTGTAGCAGCACTGCGGATTCATCAACATATCAGTCCTGCTGCCCTCAGATGCCGCAGGGATTTAATGAACTGAAGGAGAAGCTTCTCATACAGTATAAAGCAGTTGTGGACAACAGATACTGTAAAAATCAGCCATGTTCATTTATATATCAATGCATTTACTGACTTTCCTGCTTTAACCACATTAAATGTTATTTTCTATGCTGATTTTGTTTGTAGAGTGTTCAACTGAAATAACTTACAGTATTTATATTTCAAACATTAATCCATTGTTGCAGCATGTTTGCAGCAAATATCTAGTTTGCTCTTGTTGATAAAATCACCAGCAGATTGATGTTACACCAGAAACAGACAAAGTCTGTCTTCAGGGCAACGTCTAGGACCAAATTTCAACCAAAACACAACAAAACAGGAAAATACTAAACAGTCAGATCAGTTTTGCTCTGTTTGTGCTATACTGCATCTGTATATACGCCATACTTATAGCATCTAATATTTGGACTCTAAAGCCTACCCTTTATTTATTTATACACAGTTTTCTTTATCTATTGTATATTTGTTTGTCTATCTTATACCTTTATCATTTTCGTATTGTTACTGTGACAGATGACATGCTATTTGGCACAAATGATGAATAAAGTTGAACATGAGCTACTAATTTGCAATAGCAAATACATGTTTTACAAGACACACAATGCCACCCAGATTACATTTTTCTGTCATTATAATCATGAACACATTGGTAAAGTAGCACAAAGTTCACGCTGAACATATCTGCAAAACATTTGCTGACAGTGTGTTTAGTTTGTTATCCCGACAATATCCTCTCATAGCAACTAAAGCATGACTTAAGGTTTTTATGGATCTGTTTAGGCAACTCAAAGCACTTAATAAGCTTTATTTTCCCCAGGGGGAAATTTTTCTTGTGTTCGAGTGTATCTCAGGTAAATAGAGTTTACCCTATTCCAGAGTTTACTTGATCAAGCCTGGGAAAGGTTGTGGTTAAATATAGAAACTAGACTTGACTTGAAGCATGAGACATGACATGTATAGTTTTTCAATATTTAGCAATTATCTTTCCCAATCTTAAAGTGTCTTGGTCACCTAAACGTAACCATGCACATAGACAAACTGTAGGATGCCACTTTTATTCACTCATTACCCACTTCTACCAGCTCCCTACAACTTCAGTATGACACAAGAGAATGATTTATAAACTGGATTTTTCTTAGACATGGTTTGTTAAAAGAATGAGAACCTTGCAAATGTGATCAGATGGAATTAAATCTTACCTGTAGACCGAGGATTTTTAAAAGTAAATGTCGTCTCCTGTGATTCTTTCTTCATCTTGCACAAACTAACCAGAAGTCCTAAATGAGAGCTGTTACTTGTGTGTTCCTGTTTTATTCCTCAGACGGGTCCTGCTCTGTGTTTGGGGGTATATATTGTACTTCTGCTTTTGACGCATTTGAGGCTATTTCTAGTAATGTGATGATAAGTTTTCTCACAAGTTGTTAACTCCAAACCATGTTTCTCAGCATGTTATCACACTTCTGCAGGCCAGTTTCCATCAACAGTGGTTTATCATTATATACAGTATCTTATACACTCACCAAGCACTTTATTAGGAACACCTGTGTAATCTAATGCAATCCAGTACAACAGCTCTGCAATAAATTCTACTTTTATGAAGCTTATAGTCTCAGTTTTTGTTGTTGTCAGAAAGGTGATAATTCTACTTTATGTTTATTATTGAGGTCATAGTGGATGGTGGTGGTGTACTGGGGTGCACTGTAATGAAAAGTGTTCCTAATATTTTGTCCACCTCATTTACATACATGATAGGGACCAAATATTAGGAACACTTTTCAATGTATAAGCTTCATAAAGAAGAATTTATGGCAGAACTGTTGTATTCGATTGCACAGGTGTTCCTAATAAAGTGCTCAGTGAGTATATATTTCCCATCAAGTTAAGATTTTTTTTTTTTGCAATACACAGTTTACTATTATTACTTATTAGTAAGTCAGAACTCAATCAATAACATGATTGTGTAACATATTAATGAATTATGAACAAAGGTGATAAATTGTTATTTGCATATGAACAAAATTAGGTGGATGGATAGATGGATGTATGGTGTTCAGCTTTCAATCATTTAAATACATAATAAATGTGAATGCGTTCGGTTTGAGTACCAGTGCTCTCTTTAAAGACGACTGCTCATTGGCTGCATTGGACTTTAGTTCTGCTTTGAGGTTGTGGCAGTTTTTCTCACCTTATTATTTATTTTTATCAGCTAATGCATATTGGTGTGAAGGGAAAGTCTTCAAATCACTCTGTGCTGTGTTATAATCATATATATATATATATAAATATATATGAAAAGTTGTGGTTTAATATAGAAACTAGACTTGACTTGAAGCATAAAACATGACATGGAGTTTTTCAGTATTTAGCAATTATCTGTCCCAATCTTAAAGTGTCTTGGTCGCCTAAATGTAACCATGCACATAGACAAACTGTAGGATGCCACTTTTATTCACTCATCACCCACTTCTACCGGCTCCCTACAACTTCAGTATGACACAAGAGAATGATTTATAAACTGGATTTTTCTTAGACATGGTTTGTTAAAAGAATGAGAACCTTGCAAATGTGATCAGGTGGAATAAAATCTTACCTGCAGACTGATTAACGTTAGGATTTTCAAAAGTAAATGTCGTCTCCTGTGATTCTTTCTTCATCTTGCACAAACTAACCAGAAGTCCTAATTGAGAGCTGTTACTTGTGTGTTCCTGTTTTATTCCTCAGACGGGTGCTGCTCTGTGTTTGGTCTTTATATTGTACTTCTGCTTTTGACGCTTTTGAGGCTATTTCCAGTAATGCAGTCTTAATGTGATGATAAGTTTTCTCATAAGTTGTTACCTCCAAACTGTGTTTCTCAGCATGTTATCACACTGCTGCCAGCCACTTTCCATCAACAGTGGTTTATCATTATATACAGCTCATAGCTCATTGGCTGCATTGGACTTTAGTTCTGCTTTGAGATAGTGGCAGTTTTTTTCTCACCTTTTTATTTATTTTTTATCAGATAATGCGTATTAGTGTGAAGGGGAAGTCTTCAAACCACCCTGTGCTGTGTTATAATCATATATATTTCATTTTTTTCTGTTCTCTCTGGACAGATCAATAAATAGTGAAGACATTTTGGAATCTGGCTGCAGGGATTTGCTCACATTCAGCCACAGTATTAGTGAGGTCAAGATTCGATATTCAAAGACAACAACAAACACAGAATGCACAAAAAGAGATAAAAAATCATAAAAATTGTCATACTGAAACAGGAGGGGTTCAAACGCAAACTGTGGCCGCAAAGTTGGAAGCACACTATTGTCTAAACTAAAATATTGTATCATTGTAAGCTTTAAATAACACATATTCTGCACATTTCTAGGTGTGTATTTATGTTCTGGTGCTCTACTGGAATATCTTTGCATGATTTACAGTTAAAAACTCCTTATTTATCTTCTACTGGTCCTTTATGCAGTTCAGCCTCTGTCTTAGCTCCTGTCTCTATAAGGCCCCCCTCCCAACTCTGTTCTGATTGGTCAGCTTCAGGAAGCTTCCTCCGGCTCCGGAGGCTACGTAAACAAACTATAGAAGCAGGATTTCATTTCTTTTTCTCCTTCTTTACTCCAAATGTCAACTTCTCAAATCCATCCGTACATGTTGGAGCTGAATCACATCTGAAATATGAGAGCGGACAATGTGAGTAGACGTAAGTTCAGGTTGAACTTACCTCAACCTGACTTGTGTCAAACTACTTTTGACTTGCAGGCAGCATTTTTTATATACGTTCACCTCAGGTTTTGGAACATTGACCATGTTTAACATCCAAGATCAGAACAGGATATAAATAACAGAAAAACACAAAAAGCATGATATGTCCCCTTGAAGTTTCCCTTCTTTGGAACTAATGAGCCCAAACCACAAAAACCAAATCCAGACCGTTCTTCCTCCTGCAACAAACTGTACTGTACAGGCAGGTCGGGTACTCTTGGCGTCCACCAAAATCATCAATCAGAATGCCTGTATGTGAAGCTGGATTCATCACTCAAGGCAAATTTATCTTGAGTATGCTTTATGCCACTCCAGCCAACATTTGGCTTTGTGCATTGTAATCTAAGGCTTGTGTGCTCCTGGTCAGTATTGGAAACTCTTATCATCAAGCTGCATATGCTGCTTCCCGTAAATGCTGTGCAGAATTTTATCACTGTATCTCTCATAAAGATACATAAACCAAAATAAATATGAATTTCCTCTGTAAAAAAAACACCACGTGATACTTCCCTAATTACTGGGGCTTCCTGAAGTTCACAGCATGTGTAACTGTTAGTGAGGCTGAAATTAAGTGAACACAGATAGAAAACTAAATAGATAGACTTAGACAGCCCTATAAATTATATTCATTATCACTATGACAAAGCAGATGAACAAATGACAGACAAAATCTTGGAGGATTCATGTCTTCCCCTGAATCATCACTTTCAGCTCCTGCCTGTGCAAAGAAAAACATCTACAAACAATCATTCTTCCCACACATGGTAAATGGACTTCATTTATATATCACCTCTCTAGTCTTACGAACACTCAAAGCACTTTTACACTATAAGCCACATTCACCCATTCACACACTAATGGCTGCCATGCAAGGTGCCAACCTGCTCATCAGAGGGATGATAATCATTCACACACACATCCTCACACACACTGATTGCACATCAGGAGCAAGTTGGGGTTGAGTATCTTGCCCAAGGACACTTTGACATGTGGAGTGGAGGAGCCGGGAATCGAACCGCCGATCGTATGATGCCACAGCCACCCCAATCAGTTAAACTGGTAATTAATGGACATGTCAATATTGTTTTGAATCCCATGTACCTGGCAATTCTTATATTGATCTTAAATTATTTTAAATTATTTCCAGCGATGTATTCCTTCCTTTTTTACAAAGCTGCATCTAATATCATGTAAAATGTTTTTTACTTACTGTTTTTGTAGCATATGATGTGAATGATGTGATATTGCTGTTGATTGTCATGCAAGCTGAAGACGAATTTCTACTTTTGTGCAAGAAAGGTGGATTCTGACTAGATTATTCCACAGTGGTCAGTTTATATCCAACGCCTCTTCAGTTCCAGGAACAGGGAGGAAGCTGGAAACAGTGAACCCTTTAAATATAACAGTTTGTCACACATAACAGACCAACAATGAATGTTTGCTGTTTTTGTAACAGAATTTAACCTGAAGCATAACCAACTGTTTCACTGTAGTTGCCTCTGGAGGATCACAGGTGTCATGGAAATAGTAATTTCATTAATTAATATCTAATTGTACAATAAAAACAGGAATAAATTAACTTACAAATAAGAATAGAGGTTTTGGTAACGCTTAATTTTACAAGTCTGTTCATTTTATACCAATTTCCTGGAAATTTTCAGAGTAATTTGCAGGTATTGAAAGGTTAATTTTTAGGACATTTTACAGAGAGGGTGGTGCAATTTAGTACAAATTATGAAAAAAAAAACCTGAAAAAAAGTTAGTTTAGTTGTTCAGTGCCAGTTCATTATATTTGGGTTCATATGTAGTTGTTAATTTGCAAGAAAAATTTGTAAATTTAATAAATTAAACTCTTAACAATTATTTAACTTACAGAAAATAGTATAGTTTTGTGTATCAAAGTACATATTAGCATATTAGCTTATTAGTTAAAAACTCCATAATGAGCACATTTCCTGTATACTACCAAATTACATAAGCCTTTCAAAGAAAGAAGTGGTCATTAGTACGGATTCCTCCGTGTCAATAGTCAGTTTACTGTTACTCCATTGGTACGGAATTAATACGCATGTGCATTGGTATTGATTGCGCAAGATCATGTGATCAAATTTAAATTGTTTCAAAATCAATTGTCTCAGGAATGTCTTTGTTTGCAGGTGATATGTCAATCCTTCCCATGGTTTGGGTTAAAACAGTTAAATGCAGAAAAATGCCCAATTTAACGTCACTAAAATGCCTGACATGACCGTGAACCAATAGAACAAACTGCTACTGGCACAGAAAACTAGTCCGGACCAATAGCCTGTGGTCTACTGGTTCGGGATCTTGTTCCATGTCAATAGTTGGTAAATTATTGCACCGGTTCTGTAGCCATAGCCGGTGGCTTTAAAGAAATATCCTGAGAATGAACAGTTACTCAGAAACTAATTTTATTGAATAAAACTAATATGCAAATTAACAACTACATATGAACTCAAATATGAAGAGGAGTATTTACCAATTAAACCAACTTAACCCTTTTATCTGTTTCTTTTTTCTTATAATTTGTACCAAATTCCACCACCATCTCTGTAAAATATCCTAAAAATTAAAAACTGTTAAATACATGCAAATTACTCAGAAAGTTAGAATAAAATGAAGAAACCTGTAAAATATAGTGTTTTAATCATTGTCATTTCAAATGGCAACTTCCTTATCCATTTGCATTATTTCCCTGCTGCTTCTCCGTTTAGCTATTTGATTTGCTTTAGCCTCTCCTTTTTTTTTCTTAATAAATGTGTACTATACACCTCTCTCTGTGTGTGTAAACCCTGTTTTGTGTGTGTGTGTGTCTTTGGGGGTGGGGGCCGGGGGGGTCTTATTTTATTTATTTGCTTGTTTTTTCTTTTTTTTTAAATTCTCTTTTTTTGATCATCTTTATGTGTGCTTGGCATATATTCAAAATAGAATAAATCCAATAGTAAAAACACACAAAAATGCAGACAAACAAATCTAAACAATATTGGAAATATGTGAAAAAAAAAGACTTCTTAAACATGTTCCTCTTCTGAAACTCTTGCACTGGACATTTGAACCATGATGGAGGCACGATGGTGCAACCAGTGGACACGTCAGATAAAAATAATAAAGGTTTACAGTTGTTTCATTCAGACAAGTGCAACACAACTAATGCAGGAGTCACAGAACTGTCAATCACAGTCTGTCCCCGCCCCACACAGTGTTCAATCAGGCAGAATAAGTGAAAACACCTGTGTGGGTGTGTAGCAGCTTTAACACACATTCATGTACAGACATACACTTAAACACTTCCACACATACTGTAGAATCACTAATGCATGAGGACACAAAAACACAAACACACTCGTACAGATGGCTTTAATGTGCCGTTGGCTGGGTGTGGTGCCCTGACAGAGTTCATGAATTAACTGAACTCTTGAACTGTAGTCTGGTATGTGGCAGACAGTCAGTCAGACAACCAGTCAGTCAAACTGCACAGGAACGATCTCTGTCTTAACAAGTCTGCTACTGAGCCCTAAAATCAGATTTTCATTTATTGCTCTGATGGATAAAAAAAAACTGAAATATTTCAGTAGAAGTCAGCCAATGTCAGTGGTGGAAGAAGTACTCAGATCCTTTACTCAAGTAAAAATATCAATACAGCAATGTAAAAAAAGTCCACTCCAAGTAAAAGTCCTGCATTTAAAGTCCTCCTATTGTAAAAGTACATAAGTATTATGCACTTAATGTAGTTAAAGTATTGCAGTAAAAGTAAATAAGTATTATGAGCTTGATGTAGTTAAAGTATTGCAGTAAAAGTACATAAGTATTATGAGCTTGATGTAGTTAAAGTATTGCAGTAAAAGTACATAAGTATTATGAGCTTGATGTAGTTAAAGTATTGCAGTAAAAGTACATAAGTATTATGAGCTTGATGTAGTTAAAGTATTGCAGTAAAAGTAGTGGTTTGGTCCCTCTGACTGATATATTATTATATATGACATATTAGATTATTAATAGTGAAGCATCAGTGTTAGAGCAGCATGTTACTGTTGTAGCTGCTGGAGGTGGAGCTAGTTTACACTACTTTATATACAGTTAGCTAGTTTAGTCCAGTGGTTCCCAACCTAGGGGTCGGGCCCCTCCAAAGGGTCAGCAGATAAATCTGAGGGGTGGTGAGATGATTAATGGGAGAGGAAAGAAGAAAAAACAAAGTTCTGATACACAAATCTGTTTTCAGTTTTTGGACTTTTTCTCTAATCTTTGATTTTGGCTGAAATATTGGATCATTTGAACATTTATTGAAATGAAAGCATGTGAGAAGTTTAGAGGGAAAAATCACTATTTGGTGGAGCTGTTAACAACTCATAGACATGTGAAATGTGACCCCGACTACACACTGCTTTTTGTAAGACGTCAAAAGACAAAAAGGTTGGAAACCACTGGTTTCATCTTTAACAATGTGTTGTATTTTAAAAGCTTGTTATATTATCCATTGTGTCAAATCTTCATCTGAAAAGTAACTAAAGCTGTCAAATAAATGTAGTGGAGTAGAAAGTACAATATTTCCCTCTGAAATGTAGAAAATAGCATCACATGGAAATACTCAAGTAAAGTACAAGTACCTCAAAACTGTACTTAAATACAGCACTTGAGTCAATGTTCTTAGTTACTTTCCACCACTGGCCAATATACAGTATGGAAGAGTTTCTGGACGTTTTGATTTCAATCACTCAGAGAGATTTTGGAAACTGCAGAAAATAATTACTTTTTGGAAATAGTGTGAAAAATAGAAAGAAAGTAGATCCTCTAACACAGGACCAGGAGTGCAGCAGGTGAGCCAACTGTCAATCACAGCTGTCAATCAATGCCCACACGGCAGACATCAAAGCTACTATAAGTCTCCAAATCTCATTAACGGAGCAATAATTTCCAAAATGACCACCAGCACACTTATTAGAGCGACTGAATTTAGGGATTGAGACCATAATGACTAATAGAAAACAATGTTTGACTCAGTATTTTTAGAGAGAAGTTGAGGCTTTATGAATGAAAGTCAGTTGGAGCATCTAGCGGCCGCTGGTGGAACTTTAAAGTGCTTCCAAAAATAAGGCAGGCTGAGTAATTTTATCGCGCTACCTTCCCTGATTCTAATCAATGGTAGTTTTATTATGTTTTATGGGATTTTCTATTTTTATTTATTGTCAGGCTGGGTTTTTTATGTTGTTCGTTTAGCACTTTTATTCTTCTATTGTGTGTTTTTATGTGATTCTGTGTGTAGCATTTTGTAAAGATGTTTTGATAAGTGCTATATAAAAAAAGATATTATTATATTGTTAGCTTCAGCCTCAAGCTGTGGTAGTTGCTACTTGGTTTGTACTTCTGCCTCTTTGTTGTCTTTCTCCCCTCTTTTCTATCTTTGTGTTTCTCCTGTCTTCCTCCCTTTATATATCTATTTTGCTCCCACTCATTGCCAACTTTTCCATGCAGTCCAGAATGAATAGAAGCATATTTCTGACCTGACGCCTCGATCAGCAGGACGACATCATACGTCTGTGTCGTCCAAAACCACAAGTTACAAATACTGTTGAAAAATAAGTACATTTTATGATGTGACAACGCTACAGTTAAGGTTTGGTTAAGTTTAGACACAAAAATGACTTGGTTAGGTTTAAGGGAAACATCATGGTTTGGGTTGAAATAAGTACTTTGCTAAGGTTATAGAAACATTGTGGTTTGGGTTAAAATTACTCCATCGTTAAGGTTAGTGGACCTTCGTCGTCTTGGTTACACATGGTTAAGGTTAGGGGATGATTGTAGTCATATTTAAAAAAAAAAAAACAATGTTGACTTGGCTCCTGGTTGGAAACAGGAAATGAACAGCAATCTCCTGTGTGAAAGTCTGATGTTTTAACCCGTCCATCCTCCCTAACTGGACTGTACGTCACTCTGTAATAATGTCACCTAATTTCCTCCTTTGCACCCATCATAGTCACTACAGTCACTAGAGGGCACTGTCACTGTGACGTAAATATATTTTGTTTTGGGACACTTTCTGAAAAGACCGATTCTGTTATTTTTCTTGGGAGAACAGTCTTGTCTTGGCTCTGTTCACATTACAGGCCTTAATGCTCAATTCTGATCCAATGTTTATGTGTTGATGGTTTACATTCATGTTTCTAAATAACATGTATCTGTCCTAAACTGCCACAAATGCACAGATTTAACAGAAATGTGAGCCGCATGCGCAGAATAACAACAACAATTTAAAAAAGTGCTTGAATAGAAGTTTCTCCATAGATGCCCAGCGAATGTGAAACTTCCTCGTCTCTCCTTTGACCCCCGTCGCTGTTGTTGCTCTCCTCCATGTTTGTTAACCGGGCTGTGAGGCGCCGACACTGAATGATGACGACAGGTGATATGTGCAGAGAAGTGAGACGTTAAAAAAAACACATGAAGTCCAATCTGACTGTTCTGACAGCAGTCACACAGCCAGAGATCAGATATGAATCACATCTCGGACCACATATGCAAATGGTCCAGATCTGATATGAAAACATCTGATTTGGTTTGTTCATACTGCCGTGAAAAAATCAGATCTGAGTCTCTTGGAGGCAAAAAAATCGGATTTGGGCTGCTTCAGCATGTCATGTGAATGTAGCCATTATTGATGTGCTATTAATGTTCATAGCATGTTATGGATAGGCTATGCTATCAGAAGAAATAGTCAAGAGAGAAAATATGATTAAATTGCTGCTTTTTCTGTTAACATGCTGTGATGTCGACCCACGATGACACAAACCTTGATGCCATCAATGTGTGTTGCCCCTTAAAGGATCAGTCTGGTGGTTCTGGTCATCAAATCTTGTGTTTGGATCCAAACCAACAATGAATAGATCTACTAACAAGTACTGTTTGTGTATCCAAAGCCTGATATATCTTATTCCTCTGCGCCACGTCAGTGAGCCACACTGCTGCACTGCACATTCACACATAATACTTGTTAGTAGATCAGTTCATTGTTGGTTTGGCTCTGCATGTGAGATTTGTTGACAATAAGAAAAATATAGAAAATCTCCTGACTTTAAGGTCAGAGTATGCCTCAAACAACTAGGTTGTGACCACATGTAAAGGTAAAGATTTTACCTGGTTTACATGGCTCACTTGAACGCAGGGTGAAAAGTCTGCTGTCATATATCGGCGCACACTTTGACACAGTCTCACCTCGAAGGCATTCATGATGTAGCACTCATTTGTACACACAAATTGACGGAAGTGGTTGTGTGAAGAATGGAAAAATACAGCTTTAGGGAGAAGTTAAACACCTGCCTTGTTTCACACCTCTGCACACCTGGCCCTTGCTGCGTGAAGGGGGGAGTGATTGCCGGATTGTCTGTTTTGGAAAGTAACAAATTGTCGGATGCACCCCCCCCTCCAGGTTCCTCTGTCGAACAGGGGGCTTCCAATGCTGTTAGACAAGTCAACAAGCACTTTTTTGAAGCGTAGGGTTTAATCTAAAACCTCCTTGGATAATAACAGCAAAAACACACTGTCATCCAGGTAAAAGAAGGATGCTCTTTGTAGTTGCTGAAAAATTCGGTGACACTTTGTTTTACACGTCCTTTCATAGTTTACAAGTATTGAACAGTTAATTTTTTATGACATTTAAATACTTAGTTTTCAGTCTGTAGTTTTCTTGTTAGCATATTTGGTTGTTCCTTAAACTCTATCATGAGCACATTACAACAAATTACATAACCTATGCAAAGAAATGTTCTAAGAATTAACAGTTACACAGCAGCTACTTTTATTGAAAAAAAAACTAAAATGCTAATATATCATTTGACACACAAAGTATTTAATATTTTCTGTTGAGTCTAATTTATTAATATTTTTTGCAGATTAACAACTACACATGAAGCTAGATTTAATGAGTGGGTACTTACCAACTTACCAACTAAATAGATGTTTTTCTGATGTTTTTTTTAAAATAATTTGTACCAAATTGCACCACCTTCTCTGTTATGTGTCCTAAAAATTAACTCTTAAATACCTGTAAATTACTATAACCACTTCCAGGAAATTAGTATAAAATTATGGGACCTGTAAAATAAAACATTACCAAAAATTTGTTCCCTGACAATATTTAATTTCCTGGTTCAGGGAGCCCCCCCCCACTCCACCTCCCAGTGGCCGTCAACACTGCTGAGTTGAGTCTCAAGCTGGCTGTTTTATCTTTAAAAGCACGAGTTGAACTGTTAATGAAAAATAACAAAGAAATTTGAATTTGAATGTGCAGCTGTGAAGGTAGAACAAAGAACTTAACAAGTAGTCAAAATGACAATTTTTAAGTCAAGAAAAGCAGAATCCAGACCAACATTTCATTTATAGTTCACCTAGACACTCCAGGAAGGTCAGAGGTCATGGTCAGCCTGAGGGGAGACGGTCTTGGTCAAGGACACTGCAGCAGGGCAGACAGAAGGATTTGAACTTGTGACCCTCAGGCTGAAGGCTCAGAGTCTCTGCTCAAATAAACATGAAGGTGAAGTCAGAGTCCAAAGATGCAAGGTTTCGTCAGCTGTTAACTGTCGTCTTGTCTGTCCTCGTGTCTCGGTCTGTGTGTCTGCACCGCTCTGAACTCTGCAGGCGGTTTGCAGCTCATCCTCCTCGAGGCTGACGGCTGGAATGCTGACATAACAGATGTTTTGACAAAGCCAATAATTATCTGCTGTACGGCTGTATGTCCATACCCGCTCTTACTCCTCTGCCTCCTCCCCCTCCACATCCTCCTCCGCCTCCTCCGACTGCTGCACCATCTACGTATCCTCCAGCTGGTCTGCTGTGACTCCACTGCAGCTACAAGTATTCACCCTCCATGTGAGAGCGACTTTTATCTTTTCAACCACATTTTCAGTTACAGCAGACTGCATTTAGACTTAACTTCCAACTAAAGCTTTTAGATAATTGGTTCACCCAAATAACCAAAAAAACAAACCAAAAAAAAGCAAATAAAATGTATTTTCTCACTTCCTTCTCATATACTTATTTAGCTAGCTTTGGTTTTATTTGTCCACGTTTTTAGACATTTGTCTCTGAGATTACTGCCTATTACTACTTACCAGGAAAACCTCATTGAGATTAAAAATCTCTTTTGTAAGAGTGTCCTGGCCAAAACAGGCAGCAACATAACGTTTCAGACTAACAACATATAAAAAAAGTAATGCAGACAGACAGACTCAATAAAAGAGAAAATAAAAATACAACATATTAACTAGAATAGACTGAGAAACAGCAGCAATTTGAAGCATTAATAACCTCCCCCTGACATTGGCAGATAGATGATGATGCATATAGAGTTCCTGCAGCAAAACAGAGAAACCTGTGACTGTAATTTTAACTCATTTTGCAGATGATTCCAAGTATACGGAGCAGCATAAATGTTGTTTCTCGAAAGCTTGTTATAAATAAACCTGAGCTGACTTTGCTTGTGATCTGATGGCTGTAACACACCGCTGGCCCGGGCCAGTTGGTTAATTTTTCTCTAAAGACCACTCTTTTACCTCATTATAATAATTAAGTGCTCTCCCAATGACCTGGAACAGCCATTTAGAGGAATCATTATTGATGTGTATCTTTTGTTCTCAACCAGAACACAAGCGACACGAGAGGTGAGGAGGTCAAGTGCAGGCGATGTCTGAGGAGCTGTATGGCAAACTGTAAAATTTACATATTTTGTGATTAAGGGCACATTAAAACAAGAACAAAAACAAAACAAGATTTCTTTTGGTGAAGTCCTCCAGATTCACTCAGGTGTCACTTCTGATATTTCTCATATTGTGGTTTAAGTTTAGACATTTGACTGATGACACAGAACAATGAAAGCAGAACAACCAAATACCGAGGTGATACAGTGCGAGCTGCTTTTTTTCCCAGTAAACCTGGCTCTTGGAGAAACACTTTGCTGCACTGATGACCAATTGACTGGCAGTCACTGTAAAAAACAAAAAAACAAACACACAAACAAAACCCTACACCTCACAGCTCACCACAATAACACAGAAAAAGACAAAAACAGGAAAATTATCAAAAAACTTTGTTGCTTACAGTTGATCCAAAAAAAGAGAAATGCCCAAACACTGAATACGTTTCATGTGGCTGATCATTTTTGACCAATTTCTGGCCTGTTGTCCACATGAAATGAAGGAACATTTGGGAAGTGTGAGGCCATTTTTTTTCAATTTAAGGTTTCTATTTTGTGTCCAAGCACCTGTGAAACATTAATGGATACAGCTGGATCCTTGATTACAACCTTGGATGCTGCCAGTCTCCACTGGTTGTTTATGTCATTTACATTAGAGCAACAGTTCCCAACATAGAGGTTGGAGTCGCTACATAAATCTGAGGGTCTACAAGGCGATTAACAAGATAGGAATACAGAAGAAAGATATTTCTGCTATGTAAATAAATTAATTTTATATTTTCTAATTGCCCTCTATAATTTATTTTATCTAGAATTGTCACTGTTGCAAAGCTTTTACAATAAAGTGTCACTAGGGCTGAATATCAGGACTGAAATAACCCAATACCAAGTAGTATCGGAACTTCTCCAGTCAAACGATACCTGCATTCCCTCCTTTTTGTACCCAGATCTAGAAAAAAATGACTATTGTATGGTTTTGCTTGCAGCCAATCACTGCAAGCATTCTTCAATTTAATGCGACATGTGATTGGCTGACTACCACAGCAGCTACAACTAATACAGTCTGTGGTGATAATACTTTATTGTACAGTTTTGTACAGACATTTAATAAATATTTCAATAATTTGAACACTTTCAAAATGTATTCATGTAAAAATCATTTGGATGGAGAAGAGTGGTGGCATTTTGTGCAAGTGAATGTTTCCATTCACATGATGGGTATTGAATGAAGCAGGAAAAAAAGGTATTTAATGAAGTACTCTATTGGTATCGGTATCACTTTAAGCGTATTGGTATTGGTGCTGGTGTCGTCATTTTTTAAATGATACCCAGCCCTAATGATGACAGTTACAGCTAAGTGTTACACAAGGATTCATTTCCTAAATTAAGAAACTTCATAAAATGCTTTTACTCCGCAGTCATCACTTTTGACCGAGGTAGACATATTATTTTAGACAGCTTTAAAGTTTTGTAGTCTTACTGTATGTCTCCAGATGGATTTCAAGTTCAAATATCAACCAGACTTTTCTTTAAACATAATTTTGGGGAGAACGCACCAAAAGGTTGCAGCTAACCGAATGACACTCACAGTGTATAGACAGCATCCATAATCTGATGCTATCTAACATTTTCACGTATGGACAAATTAAAGTTGAAAGGATTTGTTTTTGGTTCGTTTTGAGGTGGCTACTGTGTCAGATTAGATGATGATGGTGCTTTAAATTTCTGCCGTAACCTCAATCAATTATATACACATCTCTACAGAATCACTTCTCTTACACTTTGACACATTACACACCATTGTCTCTTTGATACTGTGTAGTCTGATCCCAGCATGACAGAGTCAAATAATTATTTAAGGGGTGATAAACTAGTACATGCACATAAAACTTGAGATTCTATAAAACTGTCTGGTTTCTGCAAGTTGTCGGCTAAAATGGATGTTGGCCTTGTGCTAAATTTGATCTAAAACAGACAGAAATAACATATTCCAATGTACAGTGACCAGCTAAGTATTGGTTACATGGGACGGACCATTTATAGCCAATAAAACAAAGACCGCGAACATATCAGGCTCTGTGAGGATGGATGAATTCCTGGTGATACTGCCAAAATCTTACTTCTGTCCATTTTTATTCCTGAAGTCACACAATGAAGCCCCGAAAGTCCTAGAAACTGACTCAGCACATAAACAGCAATGTAAACTTTCAATTACAAGTACGAAAAAGAAAAAAAACACCAAGATTGCAGCGTTGTGGTTTTTCCTGTTACAGCAGCAGCGATGAAAATAAACTTAAAGAAAACATGAGCTGGAGGTAAAATATCTGGACTCACACACGCTGACTGGCTGGCTGAAGAGCTGATGTTGGCCACCGAGCGCTTTATCCAAGTCACCATCTGACCCCGTTTTCCCCCTCATTTCTCAAATCGGTGTCCCTTATCGTGCCAGAGAACTGCCTTTGAACCAGAAAACACAAATAAGAGGAGGAGGAGGAGGGCGACGAGGCAGGGAGGTTAACCTTCTGCAGAAAGTGGAAAGATTTTTATAGCTCAGAGGGGAAGAAAAAATAGATTTTATGGGACGGATAAAGAGACGTATCAGATACACATCATGAATTACAGTCTGTTTCAAAATGTTTTCTTTCCTCTTCTCTCTTGTGCCCATCATTCATTTAAAAAAGACCGAAACTAATGCCAAGAAATGCAAAGTGACAATGAATGAATGAATGAATGTTTTTGAATGTTCTATTCTACTCTTTCTTCAGTAAATGCAGCATTGTTAATGGATTTCAGTTGGAGTTACGTCAACCAGTTTGATCTAAATTTGTCATGTGAATGAAATCTGCCTTCACAAAGACAGGAAAAGTCTTTTTGAACCGGAAGATGAAAGGCCACTTTCAACGCAGCCTCATCACTGTAATCTCAGGACCCCCCTCTTATCTGTGACCCCATATTGACCCCCGATCTGCCCTCTCTGCAGCCTCTCTCTCTCTCTCTCTGGGCAAAATAAAACCCCAATTAGCTGCTAAGAGCTAATGTGACAGATGGGTTTGATTCATTCCGTCAGATTTAACTGTTTGTATGCATCCATCCCTCCATTTTCTTTACTGCTTATCCTCTAGAGGGTTGCAGGGGAGCAGGAACCAGTCTCAGCTGACATTAGGCAAGAGGTGAGATACACCTGGACAGGTCACCACTCAATAATAGGGCTGACATAGAGTATAGAGACAGACAATCGTTCACACTCACATTCACACCTACGGGCAATTTAGAGTCACCAATTAGCCTAACTGTCTGTATGTGGTGCTTAAATGCAACGGTGGAAGTATTGCAGTAAAAGTACATAAGTATTATGAGCTTGATGTAGTTAAAGTATTGCAGTAAAAGTAGTGGTTTGGTCCCTCTGACTGTTATATTATTATATATGACATCATTAGATTATTAATAGTGAAGCATCAGTGTTAGAGCAGCATGTTACTGTTATAGCTGCTGGAGGTGGAGCTAGTTTACACTACTTTATATACAGTTAGCTAGTTTAGTCCAGTGGTTCCCAACCTAGGGGTCGGGCCCCTCCAAAGGGTCAGCAGATAAATCTGAGGGGTGGTGAGATGATTAATGGGAGAGGAAAGAAGAAAAAACAAAGTTCTGATACACAAATCTGTTTTCAGTTTTTGGACTTTTTCTCTAATCTTTGATTTTTGCTGAAATATTGGATCATTTGAACATTTATTGAAATGAAAGCATGTGAGAAGTTTAGAGGGAAAAATCACTATTTGGTGGAGCTGTTAACAACTCATAGACATGTGAAATGTGACCCTGACTACACACTGCTTTTTGTAAGACGTCAAAAGCCAAAAAGGTTGGAAACCACTGGTTTCATCTTTAACAATGTGTTGTATTTTAAAAGCTTGTTATATTATCCATTGTGTCAAATCTTCATCTGAAAAGTAACTAAAGCTGTTAAATAAATGTAGTGGAGTAGAAAGTACAATATTTCCCTCTGAAATGTAGAAAGTAGCATCACATGGAAATACTCAAGTTAAGTACAAGAACCTCAAAACTGTACTTAAATACAGCACTTGAGTCAATGTACTTAGTTACTTTCCACCACTATTTAAATGTGATGTGGTTTTATATACTTGTCACTGGTGTATTGTAAACTGCACACACATTCTCAGTGTGTTCAGGCTATTATTATTATTATTAATGATTCGTCGGCCCATAGTTAATTTTCTGAGTGTTAGAACTGAACACACTAAAGAGCAGTTAACGAAGCAGGTTGCCAATTACAAGATGCATGCAGTCATAAAGTCTTGTATTTTTAAATGTGATCTCACATTGCTTTTCTTCATGGTGACTTTGTTGAAACCATTAGCAAGAGGAAGAGAGACATCATATAAAAGGGATTGGAAGAGCAAGCACTGATCAATTGCCTTGTCTAATTGTTTTTAAAGGATAAGTTCTTAAAACTTTCACTGAGCATATTGCATCTGTCATGTCGCTTCACATTATGTAACATCAGAAAGATCAGGTCTTATCTGACTGAATATGTCACTCAGCTCCTTGTACAGGCAGTTATCATCTCTTGCCTTGACTTGGCTGCCAGCTGGACAGTAAAACCTCTGCAGATGATCCAAAATGCAGCTTCAAACTGCCAAAAAAACAGCTCATGTCTGTCCACTGTTCATTACTGTGCACTGGCTCTCTGTTGCTGCAGTTCAAGTCACTAATGCTCGCCTACAGAGCGGCCACTAGCACAGCACCCTCCTACCTGAACTACGATCTGCAAACAATGACTAGTCCTACTGTCACTGAGAGGCAGGAAATCTCAATCCAAACTCCCTCGTTAGTGGACTGAATTGAGTTAGTTGCCAAACTCAATTCAGCCAGCAGAATCCCTCTCCATCTTCAAAAATCACTTCACCCTCTTCTTCCGACATTACTCTAATAATGCTCTCTCTCTATCTCTCCATCCTTCTCAGACTCTCTCTCTCTCTTAATAAATCTGCTGTGATGCTTAATGCACCTGCAGCCTTGTGGCTCTTGTGTCAGGTGGAATGTGGAGCTGAGTGTTGAGGTTGCAATGCTACAGACAATTAAACGTTATATAGAAGGATCAAAAGGTTTTTCCAGATATTTAAAATGGTCTTTCTGCAGCTGTTTCATCGCCATGTGGGACAATATTACTCTTCAACAGAACAATAAAAAAATCAGTCAGACTTCTGCTTACTGATGTCATGTTTCCAGTGTGAACACACAACAGACTCATTAGAGTTCATATGTACTGTTGATTTGGGACACAGCTTCACTTTACTGTATGTTAAATCACAGGTGGAAAACTCAGTCCAGCCTACAGTGGGAGCCAAAGAGTCTGTTAGACTTTGTTTCATTGTCATTTCAGTTGTATAATGCACAGCACTGACGGTTACGTTGTGTAGTATTGTGTTGTTGTGTCGTGTCCCCTCGCTGGTTCCCATGCACCCTCCCATCAGCTGACCGGTCGCTGACCTGCACGGCCGGTGGCACCGCAATGAACTCTGCTTCAAAACGTCGCCAAGTTCACAGTGACTGAGCGTCCATCAGATAAACGACTTTGGCAGAGTTACGGGGCCCTGCAGCGGACATAATTAGGCCAGGCTGTTTGTGTCCCATTAATTTTCTGCCACATAGCTTCACCCCAATCTCTGCCTGTCAACGAAGGCGGTCAGGTGGAGGGTGGAGATGCCTGGTGAACTCAGTGCTGACCTCATTGGTGACCTCAGTGTCGGTCTTATCTGTAATGAGGTCATGATATTCAATTCAGTTTTATTTATATAACGCCAAATCACAACGGAAGTTATCTCAGGGAACTTCTCACATAGAGCAAGTCTAGACTGTAGTCTTTTATTTACAGAGACCCAACATTCCCCCATGAGCAGCACTTGGCGACAGCAGCAAGGAAAAACTCCCATTTAACGGGAAGAAACCTCAAGCGGAACCGGGTTCTAGGTGGGCGGCCATCTGCCTGGACCGGTTGGGTTGAGAGAAAGGGAGGGAGGGAGGGGGAGAGAGACACAGAGAAGCACAGCAACAACAATAATAACAATAACGACAATAATAATAGAAATATGACTAATAATTATAATGGTAGCGGTGGGTGTCAAGCTGGACAGCAGTCGGTCTGCAGCCAAGGGTCTGTATAAATATATAAAACCACATCACATCGATAAACAGCAGTGTTAGCTGTAATATCTGATTCTTTGATTAAAAAAAGTCAAAAGTTCGAGCCTGTGGACAAAAAAACTGAGAGAGAAGGAATCAACTACAACTCCCACAGTGCATTTCAGCAAGAATCATCCAATTGCAGAGCTTAAAATTCTGTTGTACCTAAAGATTACACTTCTCTTTCAGATTCTGGGCCAGTTTTGGATGAATTTGGCAATAATGTAATAATGAAGCATTTTGAATTTGCTAAACCTCTCACTCACACATCCTACTGGCTTCCTCTCAAAAGGAATATCATCTGAGGCTCGCCATAACTTCCAGTGCAAATAAAAAGTATTCACCCTCCCTGACAGTATCTGTGTTTTACATTAATCACACTAATCAACAGAAAAATCTGCTTTAATGCCAAAGTGAATTTATTACAAATATAAAATACAAAACACTTGTTTGCATAAGTATTTACCCCCCCCCCCCCCCCCCCCCATTAAAAATGCTTTTAAAAGTCTCATAATCAGTTAAATGGAGATCAGCTATGGCGCGTGTAGTCAGGGGGGTTTCTGATGATTCATTTGTATCTTGAAGTTCAGTATCATGGTAAAACCTGAACCATGAAGACAAAGAAACACTTGTCAAAAAGGTGATTGAAAAGCACAAGGTGGGGGATGAGTTACTGAACATCCTTTGGAGTACAGTTACATCAATCATTATGAAATGGAAAGGAGGCCACTAAGAGATCTACTGTAGGAGGTTAGGGTAAAAGGTAAAATGAATGCAGCATAATGGGAAATCTTGGAGGGCAACCTGATGTAACAAACCTGCCACTTGGGAGAAGATTTGTTTTCCAGAAAGAGCATAAGAAAGCCAAAGCATAAAGCTACAGCTACACAGGAATGGCTTAAAAAGAACAATGTTACCGCCCTGGAATGGTCAAGTTAGAGTCCAGATCTCAGTCAAATTGAGTATTTGTGGCTGGACTTTGTAGCTATTCTGACAGCTGGAGTGTTTTTCAAAGAAACATGAAGAATCTTAGTATCCAGATGTGCAGATGAAGCTGATAGAGACCTATGCTCACACACTGCTAAAGGTGCATCTACTAGATACTGACTTGGAGGGGGTGCAAACAAGTGTTTTTTTTAAAAAAAAAAATAGAGAGATCTGCTTTCACTTTGACATTTTAGTATTTTACTGTTGACTTACTGTTGAGGCACCGTAAACTTACTGTACGGTTAAATTATCCAGTTTTGAGGTTTCTGTGTTGAGGAACATTGAGGAAATCATTACAATAACTCAATAACACTAAAGCAGACTCTCACTTTACTCAGCAGTACACTCTAACAGGGTTATATAATGTGTTTTTTTTTTTTGCATTTTATAAGGATTTTGTAATTGAACACACATAACTACGGTATCCAGCTATTTCACTTTAAACCTGATTAAAGAGGACTCATCAGGGTGCAAAAAAATGTTTGAACTCAGGTAAATCCGAGTTTAAGTCAGAGTTTAAAGTTTATTTGAACTGATAAACTCACCTAAACTCAGTGACAAACTCAACTTTTAGCAGTAAAACAGCTCTTTATGTGCTGACATGAATCTTAAGGAGTGAAATTTCCTTCAAACTGACATTTGAGTTGAAATAACATCAGTATGCGATCTTTTAAAGACAAAGGGAAATAAATACTGTATGAGGATTGTTTTTGCTATATGTAGATTATTTTACTTTCTGTAGGTTGCAGTGCTTGACTTTATAGCCAACTCATTTTTGTATCCTATAATATTGTTTTTCATCAGTAGTCTTTTATGTAATATATTTTAAATACCACATAAAAGAATCTATGATAATAAACTTAACTGCCACAGACATGATCAAAACAACAAAAAACTGCTTATGTTTATCATCATCTAATTTACTCTTTACATAAACTGTACAGCAGCTACATCTGATAATGCACTCACAAACAGGACAAATATATACAGACTCCTTAAAGCAGAGAAAGTGCTATCTCCTTCCATGAATCCATCCGTTTTGTATTTCACAGCGCGTCTATTAGGCTTCAAGAACACAGAAACAGTCCTAGAATTAATAATAACATTAATAATAATAATAATAATAATAATAATAATAATAATAATAATAATAATAATAATAATAATAATAATAATAACTTTACTCTCAATAATCGCAAAAGTATGCTGCTCTAAACAACGAAAGTTTTCTATGTTCTAGCAGTGGAACAAGGTTTTATGGACAGGCCTTTAGATTACAGGTTAGTGTCTCTATCTATTCATAGTTACAGCAAATATTGTTACAGACAGAGTAAAATACAACAGAAATGATACATCTGCATTTTAAATACAGCTTATTCATAACGCTACTTCATTTGATACACACATAATAGCACTGTTAAGGATATATATCACATTCATGTTGTTGTTTTTTTGTTTGTTTGTTTTAAAGAAAACAGAACATTTTGAAAGTGTTTGACCGTGATGTTCAGCGAGCTCCAGGTTGTGAGATTAATGCGTCAAAATCAAGTGCAAGTTCCATCAGTAAACCTGGTTTGTTTGGTTTGTTTTAGAGATGGAGACACGTCGCGTCTCTCCTGCATCCAACATGGCTCTTAAAAGAGTGATCAGCCACTGTCACATTTTGTAGATTGAATAAGAAACTTTTACAGCTTTTTTTGTTTGCTTGTTTGTTTGTTTCTCCATAGAGCTGGTACGCGTTCGGTGTGTTGCTTAGCAGCAGTTCAGAAAGGCAAGTCAGAGTCATAAGATGCCAATAGAGGCAGCTAAAGACTGAACACAACCATGGTATGTCAGAAAAATTGTGGTAGAAATTGTGGTTATTTGCATCTGCATTAATTGAATTTTTGAGTTTTTAGAAAATTTGTCTGTGAATCTCAAAATTTTTGCAAATGTGAAAAGTGAAACTCATGACTTGCTCATTCAGCATAGCAAACATACGCAGCTCTTGGATATGTCCTTACTGATATACATCGATGTCAAAGATACTGACAAGTACAAAAGATAAAAGCACCAAAAAGCTGACTGGATTTTATCATCTGTAAGAGCAAAGTGGTCCCAACCGTATGGTGCTCATTGCATGTTTGACCCTGCACTCGGAGCAGTTGGTGATGACCTGGTGATTTTATTTTGGAAAGACTTCATCACCTGTTATTTAGATGTGTTGCAGGTGATTAAAGACTCCTCCAGAGATGACTTATCTCACCTAGTCTATCTAAAAACCTTTCTATTCAAGAAGGCTTTTCCATCTTTATTCTTATTACTATTTTCTTTGTGTTGTGTGTTCTATGTTATTAATACTGTAGCACTTTGAGTTTCACTATGAATGAAAAGTGCGGTACAAATTAAATGTGTTATTATTATTGATGTGCACTGCACCTCGATACATTAATAACTTTAAAATGAATGTAAAAGATAGTGAAAGGTGACAAAAGTTTGTCTTTCAGCACTTGAGAGTACAGAAACTGGTTCGTTAGGTTTGGACCAGACCACTGAGGTGATGAAGTGCTCCAAACCAGCAATGTAAACCTCTTCATGTCTGCAGAAACGACACATCAGAGGACTGAACTGGACTGTCAAGACCGGCGAGGTGTTTGCGTCACCTCTCTTGGTCTTGGAGAGTTTTCCAGAAGCAGATTGAAGGTTAAATTGTCTCTTGGGTGAGTTAAGTTCTAAAGCGGGTATTTGTAAGTGAAATGCACGTGTAGCCCGTTCACCGGGTGCACTATGGGCACCGTCTGCATCTTGGGAAAGTTCTCTGTGGCCAGGGTCCATCTGCACGTCCCGATCACTTCCACCGCCAGAGTCTTTAGGATGATCTGTGCCAGTTCTTTCCCCACGCAGCTCCGCACGCCGCCGCCGAACGGCACATAGCTGAACCGAGACGACCGGCTCTCCTCCTGGTCTGGGCCGAAGCGGTCCGGGTTGAACAGCTCCGGACTCTGGAAGACTGCAGCTGTCTCGTGGGTGTCCCTGATGCTGTACATGACACTCCAGCCTTTGGGGATCTGGTAGCCCTGAGAGATGAGGACAGAAATCAATAAATATTAATAAAGACAAGAATGCCTTTATTTTTTATAGTCTGGTGCATTTTTGAGTTTTTAGTTCTTTCGGTATCTGTGCAAACTCTTAAATTTAAAAAAGGCAGCAAATTTAAAAAAAGCATGCAGTGAAATTGTATGATGACACATGAAATAGTTCTAAAACTCTTTCTGTCCCTGGAAAAATAAATTAATGTAAATAAACAAATGAATCTACAATAGCACAGAAAAAAATAGAAATATAAAAATGTGTGGATTTCTAGAATTAGAGATAACATGAAGAATAATAGCAGCAGAATTTCTCAGTGGTGGAAATTAAGTACATTTACTCAAGTACAATGTTGAGGTACTCGTACTTTACTTTATATTATGGATGCTATTTTATTTCAACATGCAGTGGTGAAAAGTAACTAAGTACATTTACTCAAATACTGTACTGAAGTACAGTTTTGAGGTACTTGTACTTTACTTGAGTATTTCCATGTGATGCTACTTTCTACATTTCAGAGGGAGATATTGTACTTTCTACTCCACTACATTTATTTGACAGCTTTAGTTACTTTTCAGATGAAGATTTGACACAATGGATAATATAACAAGCTTTTAAAATACAACACATTGTTAAAGATGAAACCAGTGGTTTCCAACCTTTTTGTCTTTTGACGTCTTACAAAAAGCAGTGTGTAGTCGGGGTCACATTTCACATGTCTATGAGTTGTTAACAGCTCCACCAAATAGTGATTTTTCCCTCTAAACTTCTCACATGCTTTCATTTCAATAAATGTTCGAATGATCCAATATTTCAGCAAAAATCAAAGATTAGAGAAAAAGTCCAAAAACTGAAAACAGATTTGTGTATCAGAACTTTGTTTTTTCTTCTTTCCTCTCCCATTAATCATCTCATGACCCCTCACCTACTACATCAAGCTCATAATATTTATGTATTTTTACTGTAGTAGGATTTTTCACGCAGGACTTTTACTTGTAACAGAGCATATTTACATTGTTGTATTGGTACTTTTACTGCAGTAAAAGATCTGAATACTTCTCCCACCACTAGAATTTCTAAAGACAGAGTGAAGTGATAAATAAACTTACTTTAAGAGCCGCATTGTTATTACTTGAGAACTTTTTCTTTTGTGGTTTTCAGCTTCACATATTCAGTCACTGATGTCATGCAATTAATCCAAACATCTTTTTAACCCTCATCTCAATCATTTCTGCAGATTTGGGATTTCCTTGTTTAGGCTTTAGGAAGACGTATTTGAGTGAAGAGGCACAATTACTTTTTCAAGGCTGCAATTACTTCTCAGCTATAGAGTCTTTATATTCTGAGAAAGAGGTGCATAAATGGCATCATATGCACTATAATAGTATTCTGGGAATTCCCTCTGCAGTCGTTTTAAATTTCACAAAGCCTTTCGCAATAAAGACAGCAAATTGGGAGCACACTGAGGGCAGGGAGGGGTCATGACAGGACAGTTTCTCAGCAAAGGTCACGCAACTCTGTATGTGAATGCCATTAATACGCAGCAAGACGTTCAACACAACATATAGACTTTAAAGGATAAAGCAGCTATTTTCTATATTTTTCTTATTGTCAACAAATATCATGTTTGGATCCAAACCAAGAATGAACTGCTCTACTAATAAGTATTGTGTGTGTATCCAAAGCCTGATATATCTCATTCCTCTGTGCCGTAGACCTCCGTTGTTATTCAAAAACTATAAAAAACACGTCAATGAGTCACACTGCTGCCCTGGGTGACATGTTCCTTCATTATGAAGAGTTTTTTCTAGAAACAGCTCCAAAGACTAATAACAGAGATAAGATAGTAAACCTCAGGAGAGAGGTTCCTTGTACGGCAGACGCCACTGAGCATGTGCAGGAACGTGGCTTTGTTTACAGATTCCTACATTTCCCACAATGCCTTTTGACAGCTCCAAGATAAGCTGGGACTTGTTGCATTTGATAGCAGGTTTAAACAGCATGTAAATGTACCTGCAAATGTTCTTATTCTTAGTAATACCACATAGTACATTTAATACCACTGCTAACAACACGCTGTCTGCCAATGACATGTAGACTACAATACAAGTCTTTTTACTTTGTCTTTGGGTCATGTAGTTTAGGTTTTTTCCAGAAAAAAAAAAAGATTCTGTTGTTTGAATTGCTTTGTTGCTGCAGTGTTAATGTACAAATTGGTCTTGTAGTAGGTCTCTAATAGATCTATGGTTGTTGAATGTTTGTGCCAAATTACTCTAGAAAGAAACTTACTGTAGATATAAATTCTTTTGCAGCTAAAGGAGATATGTTACATCCTCTGTCCATTCAACCCAGAAAAAAAAACCCCAAACAACAAAAAGTGCCCACAAAAGTCTACTGCCAGAGACTCGTACTTACATCTAATTCAAACGTCTGCAGGGCTGTCCGATAACCACCGGAGACCGGTGGCAGAAAGCGGAGCACCTCTTTGACAACACAGTCTATGTAGCGGAGCTGAGTCAGCTTGTCCAGGCTCAGGTATGGTACATGAGACTGGGATCGTGGGAAACCATCCTCGTCACTGTGATTGTGGTGATTGTGACATCCTCCGTTCAGCAGGCAGGTGGTCTCTGTGTCGGCAGCGTCCTCCTCTTTCTGCGTGGCGACACCAGACGGGCTGTTGCTGCTGTGGGGCTCATAGCCGAGGCCCTCGGCCTCCAGCTCAACTCTGGCCTTCTCCACCACTGCTGGGTGGCGAAGAAGCTGCAGCACCAGTGAGGTGGAGGCGCTGGCTGTGGTGGAGTGAGCGGCGAAGATCAACTCCACCGCTGTTTCCTGCAGGGAGGGAAGTGGATAGATGGATTGATTTAATTTCTTCTTAATTTACTGGTTTGAAATGTACTTAAAATTTACTTTCACTAAGCAGAAGATTATGATGACTCCAAAAATTTCTGTGTGCTACTACTGTTACAGAACCATCTGGTGCAGGAAATACTGTTTACCAGACGTGATGAAAACTATTGAAGCACGTTGTGGGTTTCTTTTCACCTTTGTGTAACTTAGTTTCAGTGTGTTCACTGAGTCATAGAGCCACTATGTCTAAACATCAAACCTCCAAAGAAATCATAGACCTCTAAATACTTTTATGCCATGTTTATATGGGATCAGACAACCTGATAATCATCCGATCTGACAGACTTGTGTGTTGGGAGCAAGCGACAGTTGCTAGATGCTCCAACTGACTCCCATTCAAAAAGCTGCAACTTCTCTCTAGAAATACTGAGTCAATCTTTTTTTCAACAAGTCATTATGATCTCATTCCCTCTAATAAGTGTGCTGGTGGTCATTTTGGAAATTATTGCTCTGTTAATAAGATTTGAAGACTTATAGTAGCTTTGATGTCTGCCATGTGGGCGTTGATCGACAGCTGTGATTGACAGTTGGCTCACCTGCTGCTCTCCCGGCTCCGGGACTCACACTGAGTCTGACTAATGCTGTAGGTTTAACATGAGGCCACAACTGAACTTGAATTTTAGTCAGAACTCAACCTGAAGTCTTGCATGTTTATATCTGAATGTTGTGCAGTCTGTAAGGGCTTAATATCCACTGCAGATTCAATATCCTTCTTTAGTCCCCGTCACTTTTACAATTTCGGTTTGATTCATGTCCTCAATGTCTTTGAAGCTTCTGTCAGATTGAGAAGCTGAGTTGATCAAAATGCTAATATGTTCATCTGAGTTGCCTTAAGTTATTGCCTTGCGCTCACAGTAATTAAGCTTTACAACAGCAGCCAGTGATTGGCTGACTTTTTTTGCCCTGGATTTTGCCTTTCAAGAACATACATATCCTACCCTATCCCACAGACCTATACACACCCTATCCTTCTGGTGCTGCTCTGCTCTGGGCTGAAAAAAATAGCTTTCAAGATCTTAGACTGGCACCAACTTTCCTGAATTTTTGACAAACTGTTAGCTTGGTTCTCGTACCTTGAGCTCCTGGATGCTGAGCTCCTGGCCGTGCTCTTTGGCACTAGACAGCATGTTATCGAAGGCGTCGTGATATTCCTCCTCCTCCGACTGCTGCCGCTCCATTTTTTCCTCAATGATTTTCTCCATATTGGCGTGCAATATCTCTCTGGCTTTTATCCCCTGAGCAGAAAAGTAAAAGTAATTCAGAGTGTAATTAAGCTTTTGTGGATTTATTATATGTTTTAAACTTAATTTTACACTTTCTCTTTGAAAACATGTAAGTGGAAATCAACAGACATCTCTAATTAGGTAATAGTTTGTCTTTTGATTCCTATAGCACAAGGTGTGTGACAGTGAGGTAAAAAAGTAAGAGAGGACCAAAATGTCTGTTGTAAGTTCATAGAGCTCATGGAGACGTCTTCAAATGTCTTGTTTTGTCCAGTCAACAGTCCAAAATTAAAACAACTTCAGTTTACTACCATGTATAATAAAGAAAAGTCTAAAATCCTCAAACTTGAGGAGCTGCAACAAGCAAATGTTTTGCATTTTTGCTTAAAAATTTGACTAAAATGATTATTCGATTATCAAATTAATTGCTAGTTAATTTTCTGTCACTCAACTAATCAACTAATCGTTGCAGCTCTACTCTGATCCTGACATGCTGGACAAGTCAGATATCTCTTGGTGCTGGTCAGCAGATAAAAGCATGGTAAGTGCCTGCACGTGAATAAACATCGTCCTCATGCTCTCTCACCTTGCGTAGCCCGCTGAGCGGAGCGTCTATGGGCAGCGAGAACAGGTTGTTCATCAGTTGCTCGAAGATCTGAGCCAGATAAACTATCCGCTCCTCCTCCAGCCGCAGACCCAGCAGGACCCTGACAGCAATGCGGAACGTCAGGGACTTGGCGGCGCTGTAAACGTCGATTGCACCGGGCTCCGAGCACCACTTGGCAATTTCAGACTTGACCACGTCCTGCAGCCGGGGCAGGTAGGACTCCAGAGCCCCCCGGCTAAACACTTTGGCCAGGATCTTGAAAGGGTTAAGGAAACAAAGACAGAGGAGTCATAAAAAGTTATTACCTGGTACATGGCTGTCAACACCTTTCAGTAAATACTCACTAAAGAGGAGGACAGGGTGGGGTAGGGTACAACTGGATAGAGGTAAAGGAAAGATGTAGAAGATACAGGAGATAAGACAGGACAGGGTGGAGGGGATATTACAGTAGGACACAGTGTAAGCACGGCATAGGTTTGAATAAGATGGGAGATGTGACTGATTGTGGAAGAGATTAAGGATACTGGATAAATATGAAGTGGGTCTCCCCATGTAATAAAATTTTGGGAATCTCCTTCGATAATTTAACTACAGTTTAGGTTTATGTTATGGCCAATGGTTACAAATATTCCAGTTTTGGTTTGTATGGTGAATTGCTTAAAGTCCAACTGAAAAAAATATTTTTTGCTATCCCTTTTCCATCAAAAATTATGTAAACGTGTTTTTAAATGTATTGTTAATAGTTTTTTATTATTAAAGGGCTGGAGGGGAGCAGGTCGGTGTCTGTGTTTGATTGACAGCAGCTGGCAGGCTACCAGTGTTACACTGTATGAACGGAGACAAAGTAAACAAACTGCTGTAGCTACAGACAGTGTGTTGCTAACAGGGATTTTGAAGAACAACGACCAAACCAGCATCTAACTGATCTGAAGTGACATTTGCAGGTATATTTACATGTTGTTTAATGTGCTGCCTCTGAGCAGCTAATTAGCTATCTAGCCTGCTAACTGATGTTAGCGGTGCACTTTTCCTTGGTGAAAATTTAATTTGGTGGCTCGTTCAACAAGCTAAGCTGCAGGACAAGGCACGTGTTCATGTTTGTAAGTTAGATAAGAAGGAGACTTTAGCAGGAAAGCTAATGTGGGTTGTTGTTCAGAGTCTGTGGCTTTTGTGTTGTGTAGCAGGATGCAATCAGGCTCAGTGTGACCGTCTGCTCTGCCGATGATAGAACAACACATCAATGCTTTATGCAAGATTTGATTTTCTGTGTGGAAGTAAGGATTCTCTTCATTCAGTTCTTTAAACTCTTCATTATATAAACATATCACAGTATATTTAATGAACTTATGGTGATACAGTTACAGTTTATACTTGGGCTGCAACTAACAGTTATTTTTTATCGATTAATCTGTTGATTATTTTCTTGATTAAACAATGAGTTGTTTGGTCCATAAAATGTCAGAAAATGGAGAAAAATGTTGATCAATGTGTCCCAAAGCCGAAGACGATGTCCTCAAATGTCTTGTTTTGTCCACAACACAAACATATTCAGTTTACTGTTATAGAGGACTAAAGAAACCATAAAATATTCACATTTAAGAAGCTGGAATCAGAGAATTTGGACTTCTTTTTTTTTAAAAAATGACTCAAAATAGTTGACAATTCATGTAATAGTTGGCAATTAATCGACTAATCCTTGCAGCTGTACTTCATTTCAATATGAAAATAAAAATATTGAAATAAGTCTGATAATTTAACCCTGCCAGTACTAGCTCTGTGCATCTCATTTATTCCCTCCCTTCTTACTTTTCTCTTCCTCTTGTGCAGGTCTCCGATGGAGTTGACCAGGGTGTTGGGCCCCAGGATGATGCGGGTGCTCTGGGGCCACTGGGTGCACACCAGGCTGTGCTCGCCCAGCAGGATCTTGCGGATGTTTTCAGCACCTGTGACCCGGATGACAGGCTTCCCCAGCAGGTGGGTCTTAAACACGTTGCCATGACGCTCTCTGCGTGAGATGTGGAAGTTGGAGCCCTGGAGTATGAAGAGAAAATTTTACAACAAATCAATTAAGTTGTAATTGGACAAACTTCTGTACTTACTTGAATTACACTGAATGAGTAAGATATTTTATGGTTGATTGATGTTTATTTTGTGTTCAGAGGCAGATCTGGATCAAGATAATAAATTTTGAACATTTTCTTTTACTAAAAATGACAAATTCACAAGATTCTGCAGCATTTCTTTCCTGCATGGAAGCTTTTTTAATCAGGTGTCTTTGTATCCAGTGACTTTATACTTTCCAACTTTGGTGTTAATAAATACTATGAATTGTAACATTTTATTCCTTTGTTTTTATATTAATTTTAATGTGATATCACAAACTCTTTTAGAAACATGTTTGATAGTTTTAAAATAATTGTAGTTTGGGCTGCAACTGTAGACTATTGTCATTATTGACAAATCTGCCAATGATTTTTCTTGATGAATTGTTTTGTCTATAGAACATCAGAAAAGAGTGAAAAATGCTCATCACAGTATCCTAAAGCACAAAGTGACATCATTAAATGTCTTGTTTCGTCCGACCAACAGTTCAAACCCCAAAATATTCAATTAATGCGAATGTAAACCAAGAAAAGCTGCAATTTCTCACATTTGAGAGCTTGGAGTCATCAGCTGTTGGTGTGTTTGTTGAAAGACTAATATGAACTTAACTGAGTATCAAAATAGTCTATTGATCGACTAATTGTTGCAGCTCAAGTTGTATACACATAAACTCTTCATTATATAAACATATCGCATGTTTACATACTTCTGGTCTTTGCCATTTAGTATCAATGAAGGTAAAACAATATTTCTTCCATGTTGACGTCAACAGTTTGTTTTTAACTCTTTCCTGTTTCAACATGACAATGTGCACAAAGATAAGCTCGATAAATAAATGCTTTTCCCAGTTTGGTTTGGAAGAACTTGACCTCAATCCCATCCGACACCTTTGGAACGAGACCTGATCACTCAACATCAGTGTTGGCCCTCAAAATGGGAGCAAATCCCTGCAGCCAGGTTCCAATATCTGGTGGAAGACTTCCCAGAAGAGTGGTGGGTGAAGCAGCAGCAGATAGGTTTTCTAAATGTGACTTTAAAAAGTACATATGGGTGCAAAGCGTGTCCACATACTTCTGGCCATGTAGAATCGCTACTTTTTGTCTCTTTGTTTTCCTTTACCTATTACTTCCTCTGCTTTAGCAATGCAAATGTATTTAGAGCTAAACTGAGATGAGATGGAACATTGGGGACAGAATTAAGAAGAAGGTGAAAAATCAGAAAGAGGAGGGAAAAAACAGGAGCCACACACATCACGTGTGCTGCAACGAGGCGCTCTGACTAACGCCCAGTGTGGAGGGGATGGAGGGATGGAGGGATGGAGAGAGAAAGGGGTGCATTCCTCGCTGTTGGAGAGACAGACAGACAGACAGAGAGGTGGGGGAGGGAGGGAGAGGTGGAAGAATTGAACAGAAAACGTCTGTTTTTGCTCCGCAAGAAGGAATTACGCACCGAGCATCAAGTCCGCACATGTCTCATTAACAACAGAACTCAGCCTGCACAAGAATCTGCGGGGCTTTTCAGAGCCTCCCGCGCGCTCCCAGATACATCATCAATAATCTGATCATTAAAACATTCCGCAGCTCGTCACTGTACACCGATGTTTATCTGTTTTGAGCTTAAAGTCAGGCAATGCGGATCGGATAAGTGATAAATAAGGAACTATACACATTCAAACACACACAAACGCGCAGGAGACTAACCTGTAGTTTGGAACGCTTGTAAAAATCTAAAACTTCAGCAGCCCAGACGTGCCATCTCTCTCTCTCTCTCTCTCTCTCTCTCTCTCTCTCTCTCTCTCTCTCTCTCTCTCTCTCTCTCTCACTCACTCACTCACTCACCTGGAACAACCAGTGGAAGGTCTCTCCGACCAGCGGCCAGCCCATGGAGCCATTCGGCAGCGGCAGGCTGCTGTCTTTGTCCCGGGTCAGGCTCCAGCGGAGGCTCCACAGCTGTTGGGTCAGCGCCAGCAGCAGGAGCGCGGACAGCACCGAGGTGAGCGCGGTGGCCAGGGCCGACAGCACCCCGAACTGGGCCAGGGAGAACATCTCCTCCGAGCCGGTCCGCTACCCAGCATCCACCTGTGTCCGTGCGTAAAAGCGCGTCTGTCTAGTTCAAAACTCTGTGCGTAAATCTTCTCCTCCGTCCAGTTTCTCCCCTTCTTTCCTCTTCTTTTTCTTCTTCTCCTCTGTAAACTCTGTCCAAATAAAAATAAAGGCGTGTTAGTTCAGTCTGGTTCACCCTCAGCTGCACCAGAAAAAAAAAATCAGATAAAGAGAGAAACTAAACTCTTTCTGAACTCTCTGGAGACAGCCAATGGCTGATGGTCGTTATAAGCTGTTATTACAGCCAGTTAGACTATAATAATAACAGTAATCATACAGACTGGACACCAGCTACCTGATTCAGCCAGAAATATGCAGTGATAATGCACCGGGTTGATATGTGTTCACATCTGGAATTATTGTATTATAATTCTTCTTTCGCTTTATTTCCTTTATTTGCCCCAAATCAGAGAAAATCATCACATTTTTGTAGTTTTGAATGAAAACAAATAACATAATTTATCTCTTTTAGCCTGCTATTATTAAAAAATACATTTTCAATAGTTTTAGTAGACAGACGCGCCTGCAAAGCAAATAGAACCGAGATCAGACCGGATGGATGCGCCTGCACAGACTCATATTTGACTCTGGATGAACTACATGAAAAACGTGCTCCTGAGGAAACTCCCCTTCATTCCGCTGCCGCAGCTCCTTCAGGATGAGGAGTAGCTGTCAACTATTCCAAATAGTTTTACAGGTTTACATGCGCCGGCTTGTCTATTAGGTTATGCGCCTTTATAGGTACAGTTCAGGGGGCTCAGCCACCCCCCGGGCGGCCCGAGGTTTATAGAGCAATGGCAATAAATCAGGTTAAAAACAGAAGAGGAAAGAGGGATTTGAATACAGTAGGCTACAGTATGGAGCGTATTAACTGGCTGCAAAGTAAACTAGAGGTGAGATGTGAGGAAGCGACTTGGACACGAACAGGATGAGCGCAAAAAGTTGAAATAATTAGTCATTTCATCATTTTTTCCAGTATGATAACATAATAGAGAAGTTTCCGACAAACACCAGACTTACCTCCAAGCAGCTCCTCCTCAGTGTTGAGATAAATCCGTTTGGTTTTACGGAAAGTTTCTTTCTCGCCTTCTTTGCCAAACCGGTGACTATTCCTCCACAGTGAGCGGGCTGCAGGGGGTTTTATAGAAAAGGCTGCGCGGCATGATCCACCTTCAGCGGATGACGTTGGTGTGCATATGTTAAAGAGGCTCGTTCATTCACCGCGCGGACCGCAGAGAGGATTAAAAAAAGGAAAAGGTTTGGAGATCAGAGCGGAGACGCGGCGGTGCGCTCTCAGAGAAGAGAGAGAGAGAGAGAGAGAGAGAGAGAGAGAGAGAGAGAGAGAGAGAGAGAGAGACAGTGTGTGTGTGTGTGTGAGGGAGAGAGAGAGAGAGGGAGAGACAGAGAGAGAGACAGTGTGTGTGTGTGTGTGTGAGGGAGAGAGAGAGAGAGAGGGAGAGACAGAGAGGATCAGATGGCAGCGGATAGAGGAGACTTGCGGGCAGCCAATCAGCTGGGAGCCGTTCAGAGTTTGGCGCAGGTTTGAGAGCAACTTCAGTATTTCAGGTTGGAGCTCAGCAGCTGCTTCATTTCACCGCATCCCGACGGTCTGCAGGCGGGCTGTAAGTTTAGGAAGCGACGGATACAAGAAGAAATAACGCAGGAAAAACACAGTTCTGCGTTCAGATCAGGATTTCAAAAATAGCAACTTTATTTATTTATTTATCTGAATCAAATTAGACAGATTTCCAGCAACAAATTTTGAAAATGTGTTGCAATTATTACGACATATATCGTTAGAGAACTAACCAAAACTAAAGTCTCAGAGTCTGTAGGTGCAGGCAAACTCTTTTAATGCCTTCTTGAGACTTCAGCGGCACAGTTTTGTCCCCCTGTGGCTTCCAGAGAAGTGGGGGGAGGAGGGGGGGGATTATATTTTAACGCGGAATAGGCCTAATCCAGATGAGAAGAATTATTGCACCCAAACCTGCATCCAGAGACGCAGATTCACGCAGCAAATTGTAAGAGTCAGTCTGTGCGTAAAATAGTTTTGGATGCACTTTAAAAACAACAAAATGAAGATGAATTGATGCGTAATTTTCTAAATATTTGCAGCACTATTTGTTAGCAGCATTTGCAGACAAACTAGTGAATTAACATACTTTGGGTTTTCATGTTTGTTGTGTAATTTTCAGGCTAATTAAAGCTGAGATTTGTAAAATGACCAAACACTGAGCTGTTATCAGTGAGGGACTGGTGTTGATTGGAGAATGTGTTTGTTGGTTGGTTTTTATCTAAACCGATGTGAGGAGGTGAAAGAGCTCCGACCGAGCGGACTGACGGAAACAAGGTCACACTGTTGGTTTTTACACCTTCAATTAACATTGTTATTACTGTGTGAATTCAGCCTGAACAAAACACAAAACACCTGAATATCTTTCGATCACATTTGGCCTCAGTCTGTGTTTCAGTAGAAAACTCTGCAAAAGAGATGACGCACAACTTGAAAAAAAAAAAAGAGGCAGGAAATGAAGCAGATTGTGTTTTCTCTTCTAAAAGCGTCCAAATGTGAAGCGCTGCTCTTTAAATTACACATTTAAATACTTTTAATCAAACTCCAGATCGGTTTGGAAAATATTTTCTTTGTCTAAGAAGCAGAAGTGACTCAACAACGCTCGTAAAAATATCAGCCTGCTGTTGTATGTTATGTTTGTTACTTTTGCACCATGTTTGATTATGAAAAAGTTCATGAAACATTCATAAATAAATAAAAAAAAGAAACAAACGGGTTAAATCATTCGCGCTTCTTCTGTTCCTCACGTGTGAACTTTTAATTAAAAAGCTCCATATTCACAGCGCCGTAAATCTGCGGCTGACATTTAATATGAGCTGAGGGGGAATCCCCCCCCAAAAAACATACATCACACATCAAAACTAATATCAGAAAAAATGTCTTTCATATCAGCTCTCACACCTTAGAAGAAGTGAGCAGAGTCTGAATCACGTCATTCATAAAGACACTCTGTTCTAGAGATGGAAGGAAATCTAATTTTACTATAATAATGATTATTATTATTATTATTTACAGATAATCTGTTCTTTCAGATATTATAAGATTAATTTTTAATCACAGATTTAATTTGAGGGCCTGTTTTTGTTCATGTGTGTAAAGCTAATTGATGGAAAAATTATTTGAATTTGGAGATTGACTTTTGCTAAAAACATTTCCAACTTTGTTTTTTTTTTGCTTTTTTTAAATTTATTAAAGCACAATAATGTTTAGAAAATAACAATAATAATCTCCTTTAATTAAGTATGTAATTGGCTTTAGATGATGGACTATTTGGCACTGATCTCACATTCTCTGTTTCAGTTGAACCAATTAAACAAAATCCATCAATAGTTTATTTAACTCTCTGAGAGGTTTTCAGGGTAATTAAGCAGCTAATAGCTGAATAAAGTTATTTAGTGTCCGTGATTATTACGAAATCATATCTACAGTGAGTATAAGTGGATTTGCCTTTACTAAATATAATAAAAATATGGGTCTAATAGCGTTGTTAATAGAAGAATATTTAGTAAGTAGATGTTTAAATCTGGTCAGTTTGACCCAGAGCATTTATTTATTTCAACATGCAGTGGTGGAAAGTAACTAAGTACATTTACTCAAGTACTGTACTTAAGTACAATTATGAGGTACTTTACTTGAGTATTTCCATGTGATGCTACTTTCTACATTTCAGAGGGAAATATTGTACTTTCTACTCCACTACATTTATTTGACAGCTTTAGTTACTTTTCAGATGAAGATTTGACACAATGGATAATATAACAAGCTTTTAAAATACAACACATTGTTAAAGATGAAACCAGTGGTTTCCAACCTTTTTGTCTTTTGACGTCTTACAAAAAGCAGTGTGTAGTCGGGGTCACATTTCACATGTCTATGAGTTGTTAACAGCTTCACCAAATAGTGATTTTTCCCTCTAAACTTCTCACATGCTTTCATTTCAATAAATGTTCAAATGATCCAATATTTCACCAAAAAATCAAAGATTAGAGAAAAAGTCTAAAAAACTGAAAAGAGATTTGTGTATCAGAACTTATTTGTTTGAATACATGTCTGGAAGGGATCTTTAGCAAAATAACAACAAAAAATAAAAACCATTCAATAATCCTCGTCCCAGAAAAATAAACAAAAAACAAAACTATTGTGGTTATTTTGTTGTTATAAACGTGTGTCGTTGGCAGGATGTGTATGATACATCACAAGTGACTCTCATTCATTCATAAAAGTACTAAATGAAGATATAAAACCTTCATATGATCCACTTCACTTCACTGTGGCTGCTGAGTTTTCTGACTAACAATCAGCTCAACTCTGAACTCCACAACACCTTTTACTATCTTTCCATCTGTCTTGTTTTCTGTCCTCCTCTACTTTCCCTCCTCCATCCTCCCGTCTTCCCCTTTGAGATAAAAGAAGCGTTCCTGCCTGTCTGTCTGATCATTAATAACAGCAGCAGGGAGGTTTCCAGACAGAGAGAAGCCGTCAGATCACTTTGAGTGGGGAGATTTTTTTTGTCCAATAATGATTTTTTATTATTTCCATCAAAGACATCCAGGCTATCCTCAGAAAAAAAGGGGAGCAAATAGATAAATAAATGATAGAAAAAACTAAAAAGGGCGGCAACAACAGGTACAGATAGAATAAAAATTACAAAAGCTACACTGGTGTTAAAAATTAAAGTTACAGCCAATAAAACAATAATAAAATGATGACATATAGAGATATATACATACACATACTGTACATACATATATACACATACCCCATAACTGTCATCTGGGATTTTAGTAACAGTAAAATCTTTACAAATAACAAATATAATCAAGACTGAGACTGACTGAGCAACACATCCTCCAACTTAAACAACAATATAAGTCGTCAACTGTATAATTTTTGATGTTTTTATTAGTTGTATTTGTGTAAAAATGGGATATAAGTAGCATTATACATGTCACTCTCTTTTCCTGCCTAAACTTCAGGACCGCAATGGTAATAAGTCATGTGACTGATGAATTTTAGTTCTGTATGCACATTCTGTGGATTGTATTTTAATTTATCGATCAAAGTCGATCAATCAATGTCCACAAAAACAGGGAAAAGGGACATAAATTCACCACAAAGGTCAAAACACTTTTCAACACTGAGGTAGACCGCTGTGCTGTCGACACGCTTTGGTTTAGTTTTTACTATGTAGCCACTTAAAAAAAAGCTTTTTAACTTCTCTACCATAAAAAAGTAAACGTGCCTTAACTTTTTTTGGGGGAAGTCACTCGCTGCCTGCCTGCATCAAGAGCATCTGTTTAGTATCACATCACTGTCAAATCCACAGGATAGATCATCTGTCAGCGACGACCGTCATTTGCAGGACAAAATCCTTCATCAGTGACGTTCAAAACCATTGAAATCACTGTTACAAACAGATTCATATGACTTTTCTGATCTGGTAACTCTGTGATGAGGTTTGGTCGGTTTAGGTACAAAGTCAGGGAACGATGGTGTTCATAGTTTAAAGAAACCAGTGTTGTCTTTTGGTAAACCGTCAAAGTCAGACGTATACGATCATATAGTTATGAGCAGTGACTGTTTTAACTGTTTGTTGGTCTGTTCAAAGGAACTCCGACATTTGCAAGTTGTTTGCTGTGATTGATTAAGCAAGTTCTGAATATCTCAAAGATCGGAGAGTTTGGTCTGCAGTGATGAGAAGAGCGTGCTGTCCTTTGTCCTCTCTGGACACACAGAGCTGTTAAGATGCACTTCCTGTCCTGTTGTCCCATCACACCGAGCAGCTCTTCTCAGGACACTTAAAGGGTCATTCCGCTAATCCTAATCCTGAGCTTTTAAAAGCTTCTGTAACTGAGATCTTCCCCCCTCTGGGTCGCTGCATCCACAACAGTTTATTCTTCAGATCACATCTCTGGTTTCAGACACTCTGGAGGTGATTGTGAACCAAAATACATCTGATTTGATTCATTTGACTTCAAATCAGAAACACTGAACACATCAGGTCTTTTTCAAACTGTAAAACTACTGTACAGTTGACCTTCATGTCGGAGATATTCTATACTGCCATCACATCAGCAGTTAAACCCTGTTTATCCCGAGCATTACGCTTTACTCATCACTGTTCCCTGTCTCACAAGGTT
Organism: Thunnus maccoyii; assembly: GCF_910596095.1. Taxonomy (NCBI): domain Eukaryota; kingdom Metazoa; phylum Chordata; class Actinopteri; order Scombriformes; family Scombridae; genus Thunnus; species Thunnus maccoyii. The sequence goes on from NC_056546.1 coordinate 1,780,143, forward strand.
GGATGGACTTCCTGACAGACTAGCTAGCTCACATCTCTTCTCTCATTTAAATCTAATAACACGATCCAGTAACTATGTACGCTCTAATGTTGACAGAACTGATTTTAAGTACTACAAACTACAGTCTTTCATTTCTCTTAGAGATTTTAAAGTTTTATTATCTGACATTTTTTAAGACTGCTGTAACTGTTTTTATTCATTCTTTGTTGATTGCGGCTGTCTGAGTATATTTGTGTTGTTTCTGTTTGCTGGTTGTGAGAGTTTCAGACATTTTGCTTACAATATTTGTGTGTGTGTGTGTGTGTGTGTGTGTGTGTGTGTGTGTGTGTGTGTGTGTGTGTGTGCAGGCCTGAGGGCTGATGCTCAGAGTTGATAAGTTAAGCCTGGCTTTAAAGCAGACTCACTGATCTTCCATCCTGGCTCAGATGTTCAGTTGACTGTTTTCATCACAGTTTTAGCATTTAGAGGATTAAAACTCTGAACTGAAACTCTGACAGGTGATTAACTGATGAGAGGGGAGCTGAGAGCACATAAAAATCCACTCTGAACCAAAACTTTTGCAACTGGAACGTATCAAGTAGAACATGTTGCAGGTGTGATTAGAGATGAGCCGGTACACTGTTTTTACTTTCTACGGCGGTGAAACATGCTGACGGTATCATGGGCGCCTGGTTATGTTTTAAAAGAGCAAACTTGGAACGATACATAATTGGCAAGAATGATTTTGGATCGACATACTAACCTAAAAACCTCTTATTAGGAATCACGAGGAAGTTTCAGAGCGATAAAGACACAGAGAGTCTGTGTAACGCTTATCACTTCAATTTTCCATATAAAAAATGAAAATAGAAAACTCAGTTCGACACCTCACATCCTTATACAATCAGGCACTAAAAATAATGGACAAAAAGCCTGTTCGGTGGCATCACTGTCACATACTGAAAAAATACAATCTACTTAGTTTTGAGAGCTTTACTCATTTTTGTTTTCTTAAATTAGTTTTCAAATGTAGTTTAGCCCCTCGAGCCTCGTTCTGGATATATACAAAGACAAGACAGTACCAGAGTAACTATCAGTACAGTGAATGGCAACTGTAAAATACCATAAATACCATATCGTAGATCTAAATTTGGACAATCAGCCTTCTCCATACAGGGCTGTCAACTCTGGAACACATTACCAACTGAAATCAAATTAATTTCAGATATAAAATCTTTTACAACAAAGGTTAAGTGCTGGCTAAAAGCAAACCCATTTTTAGGTAATTGTATTGTTAATTTTGTATTTTTTTTTTCAAACTGTACATCACAATCAATGTAATTCAGTATGTGTATTTTATTGTACTCTCATCTCTGTAGTGCAGTGTGGTTTTTATGATGATGAAAGCTATATATTTTAATTACACTGTATATGTATGTAAAGCTAAACTAGCGACAAGAGTTGAAAATTAGCAATTAGCTATAAACTCTCTGTGCAGCACATCAGTTTCATGCTCTGTATTGGAACTATGTTAAATTGCATCGTCCCTATCAAATAAAATTAAAAAAAAAAAAAATCTCTAAAATTGTATTTTATGTTTGTCAGATCAATGTTTAATTAAGATTTTGGTGTTGTTTTTTAATTTTCTATTTGTGTAATATTGGATAGAAAAATGGAAAATCAGAGAAGTTTTATTCCTACTGGTGTCTTGGGACCTGCGTTCAAGGATTACATGCAGTCATGGGTTAGTTAGGTTAAGGTGAGCTATAGAGGTAATATATCGCTGTATATTTATCTTCCTCAGTCAGCTTCCTTTATTCATTTTAACAGGGAAGCAGACGGACAAGAGACAATAGAGACAATTTGACTCATTAGCTTCAGATAAACTTTTAAATACATTTTTGCACAGAAGGAGGACTGTGGATTTTGTCCTCCATCACTTCCATTGTAAGGTCATTATGAAGGGATCTTCTAATGGTCAGTATGAACAGGAGGAATGATTACAGCAAGAAAAAACAGGTTTAATATTCATTCGACTGTTGTTTTCAGACACACTTGAATAATTGTGAACCTGTCCGTTAATCTGTGTGTGTGTGTGTGTGTGTGTGTGATGACACTCTGGAATGTGCTTTGATCAAAACTATGACATCATAGCCTTCATCTCAAGTGAATAGATCCTGTTGTAACACCAAATTAAACCACCAGTCAACAACAACAGGGTCTCTTCCACCTTTCAATGCAGCAGTCAGGTGTTCAGCCTCGAGTCTAGTAGCAAACTGACCAAAACGCTGTTGATGCGATGGAGTCAGGCAGTGAATTGAAGCGCCTGGAGAAGATCTACCAGGACCTCTTGGAAGAAAGTAACAAGGCAGCAGAGGCCCAGAGGAAAGAGGAGCTCACCCTTCACAGGAGGGTCGAACTGCTCTACAAAGAAAGGTGTAAACTAACTCTACAGCAGAAGGCAGACAGCCACCTACTGGCCCAGCTGAGAGCCATGGCTGCCAGGGTCAAAGAGGAGTGCTGCCAGGCGAGGTTAAAGGCGAAGATACTCGAAGAACAACGTGCAGTGGTGAATCAGCTCTACCTGGGAGAGATAAACAAAGAAGCAAAGTTGAAAAAAACAATGGCTGAACACCAGAAACTGCAACAGCTGAAAGAGGAGACGAGCTGCATGGAGGACACTTTAAAGGAGGTTAGGGAGATTGGAGAAATTTTAAGTCAGAAGAAACAGGAAGAGCTAGAAAGGCTGAGAAAAAGACTGGAAGATCTGCAAATCAAAGACCTCCAGAAGAAGCAGACCTCCTCAGAGCAGCAGGCGACCCGAAGGACGAAATGGTGGAGAAGACTCAAAACAATGTGAACAAACACACACAAACAAACAAAACAACAACAGCATAACAAAAAAAAAACTTAAAAAGAGTGAAGTGTGTTTTATTCTTATATGTTTGTTCTGATTTTTGACTAAATATTTTATTTTGTCTTTATTTAGTTAGGAGCACTCAGAGCTGTTTTTAGAGAAAAAATGTTTTAAACAGTTTTAAGTCAGACTTGAAAAATTGTGAAGTCTTTTAAAGTAAGAACCTTAAAATACCAGTAGTTTTCATCTACTGTCTGCACCTTGTGACCTTTGACCTCCCGACTGCCGGCTGCTCATTCGTTATCCTTTACAGTTTTTCTTTATAATTTAGTTGTTCTCAATAAAATGTCGTCTCACGTCAGGAAAAATCCTCAAACTCCTCCAGACGAGCGCCACTCTCCTCACAGCAGGAGAACTCAGCTGTGTGGTGGAGGTGTCGGCCATTTTATCAGGCTGCAGATCAGCCGGAGTGTGTGTGTGTGTGCGCATGTGTGTGTGTGTGTGTGTGTGTGTAATTAGCGTAGCTGCGTGCCTCTCTGGGTCAGGGGTGTCTCCTCAGGTTTGATGCCGACAGAGTCTGACAGGTGCTAAAATCTGCTTCAGCTTCACCTCCTGCTACCTGAGGCTCACACACACACACACACACACACACACACACACACACACACACACACGCACACACACACACACACACAATCACCAACACCTATGCATGTCCCTCTTTCTGTTTTGCATGCACATGTTCTGTCTTCTTCTACAAGTGACCTGCATCCATCACCTTTTTGTTGACATTTTCTACACAGAGAGGAAATTTAACTCCACTCTCATTCATTCAAGAATTTATTTAAAAAAAAATGCCTCAAGACTTGATGAAAGTCTTCTAGTGATTCTGCATGACATATAGATTTTGGAAACATACACGTACAAGTTGCAAAAACATTTTCTCTGTCATCTCAGGTGGCATCGGGACATGCAGATTTATCTGGTTGGAGAGTTTTATAACTATAACGGTGGCGAATTAAACATCAAACAAGCATAAAAAGTTCCCTTCCCTGCAGACACTATTAGCCGACTTCTGCACCAGGAGCATTGAAATATGACATTTGAGTTTCTCTACAGCAGCATGTCTTTCCAGAAAAATGTCCCTCTTTCTCAGAATAATTCAGAAACCTCAGTGTTCTCAGTGGTGTGTTTGAAAATCATGCTCCTTAATTTAATGCCTTACTGGGAATCCACATCAAAAGCGAAACATAACTGAACTGTTCATTCTGTTTGATCCACACCGACTCTGTTTAGCCGTCACTGTTTTAAGAAGCAGCTCCTGATGACAGCAGGGATTTACTCGACAAAAAATAGCTCCACAGTGGCTCCACGAGGAGTTTACAAGAAGAAACCAGTGTTGTTTTTGTTTGTTTAATTGATTCATTGATCTCATGTCCCTGCTTGCTGCCTGTAGTGAAACCAGAAAGGTCACAGTGGCACTGAGGGGCCTTGATCAGTCAATACAGGTACCATTAATAAGTTCACAGCATATAAACATCTGGAGATTAATGTGATTTAAGCAGCTGCCTGTGGAGATTACGCCAGAGGAAAACAGACTTGGATTTATTTAGATAGATGGAGACTTTTCTGTGTAACAGGATATTGTGTAAAAAGTTTATCCACTGCTCATATTTTTCCAGCATCGTCAGCCAGAGCAGCTGCTGTCCAGAGCAACGAGAACATCCATCTTCAGTAAAATTGTACCACGTTTCAAACTAAATTATAATAATTATAATAAACTTAAAGGCATATTACACTTTTCTGGTTTTCTCGTATGTAGAAATGCTGCCTGCAAGTCAAAAGTCAGGGCTTCAACCTGCCCTGATCGTCTCGTTTGCAACGTTTTTTTTCTACCTTGCTGACGAGCTGACGTTGGCTCATCACACATGCCCATAAACATCCGTCTGTACTGTAGTCTTGGTTGCTAAGGTGGTTGCTAAGGTGTTTCCATGTGTTGTTCAGCTCCAACATGTACGGATGGATTTGAGAAGTTGACATTTGGAGTAAAGAAGGAGAAAAAGAAGTGAAATCCTGCTACTATAGTTTGTTTACGTAGCCTCCGGAGCCGGAGGAAGCTTCCTGAAGCTGACCAATCAGAACAGAGTGGGCTCATCAGGAGGCGGGCCTTAAAGAGACAGGAGCTAAAACGGCCTGTTTCAGACAGAGGCTGAACTGAGGGGCTGCATTAAGGACCAGTAGAAGATAAATAAGGAGTTTTTAACTGGAAATCATGCAAAGATATTCCAGTAGATAAATATAGAGCTGGAAATGCAGAATAAAAAAAGACAAAAATCAAATGTGCACAAACAAATGCATACTGTATAATTGCTCATGAGCCAGACAAACCACAAAGTTTGCCAAGATTGAAGCAGAAGCTCTGTATTTTAGAGATAAGGATGGATACTGGAGAAAATGGTTTGTACTTTAGAAGAGATTTGAAAAAGATTTTGGAGGTTTTCCTGCAATCATTGAGAAAAGGAGCATCAGTTAGTAGAAATGAAGAATTCCTCAGAGTGAATTGAAAGAGCTCCACATTTCAAAAGCTTTTTTTCGGTCCATGACCTGCAGCTGGGTGGACGCAGACTTCCTGTCCTGTTAAAGAGCTGCCAGTCAGGGGAGCAGCTGTCAATTTACAACGGAAGCGGCGGTCGGATATTTTACACCGTCTTTCCTGGAAACCCAACACTCCAATGAGCAGCCGAGCAGCAGGAGGGAAGAGAGAGAAAGTTTTCACTCGCTCCCCGGAGACGAGAGAAGATGAATGAGGGAGGAAGGAAAGAGAAGTGCAAGACAGGGGTGATAACGAGGTAATGTGGGCTGTCGTATAGATGTATTATGTTTGATTTTATCGATCTGTCATCATGTAGATGTATTCTTTTAGTGCAGTGCAGTCGGAGCATGGTCATTTTTTAGCAGTCAGGAGACACAAAATCCAACATTTTTGCATAATTCTGTCTGATTTAATTTGATTGTGACCCTTAAAAGAGTGAAAAATGTAACCAAAGTTGTGCAAAGCTTTCCAAAAATTGAGGATGTTAGTTTCCTTGTTTCCAGAATATGTATGGAGAGCTGGTAGGGTCGATATTATCACTAAAATCTGCTCGTAACAGGAGAAGTATCACTGACAGGTTTATGGATGTCAAGAACAAGATAGACGATAAAGATTATGAAGAAAAAAAGTTTCAACCCAAATTTCAGCATCACAGACAGTTAAAGATGTGATAAAAAAACATAAAACATAAAAACATAAAACAAACATAAAACATAAAATCTGTTCAGGAAAAAGATCGACCACAGAATCACACATTTCTCATCCTGCCATGAGACGTACAGATGTGCAGATTTTTACTGACAAACTTTTATTGTTTTTATGACCAGAATCCCCAAAAGATATATTTGACTGAAATACTTAGATCAACTATCAATATTGGTTTCTGCAGGTGATATTGATCATTTTAAAATAAGTCTTTAAAGTCGAACGTGAAACATGTGAGGATGATTTTCTCTTTCTTAACAACTTTCCTGACAACTGATGTTTTTGATAGATCTTTTGAATCCACATATGCCTGCATACACACACACACACACACACACACACACACACACACACACACCCACACAGTGGTCCACCCCCCCACACACTTCACCTCCTCCTCCTCCTCCTCCTCCTCGTCCCTTTGATTCTCTCCTCCTTTCTCCTTGTCTGAGTCGCTACCTGTCATCAGCTGCTCCCTCCAGGGAGAGAGAGTGTGTGTGTGTGTGTGTGTGTGTGTGTGTGCGTGTGTGTGTGTGTGTTGACCTGTCGGGGCATTTTTGTTCATTTCGTGTCTCCTCAGTTCAACGTGAGGACTTTTGCTTTTGATGATGTTCTGGTATTTTCACCCAACAATCACCAACCCTGTTTCTGAGAAATTATATCACATACGACTAAACGTATCGCTGGCTGATTCTGAATATTTTCTATATTTTTCTTCTTGTCCAAAGCCTGATATATCTCATTGCTCTGTGCCGCAGACCTCCGTTATTGTCCAAAAAGGCAAAGTAAGTGCTTGAAGACCTTATTTTGACCCGGCATTGACCTGCGATCTGTATCTGATCTGGTCTTTGCATGAAAGATTGACGACTTTGAGACGTCTTCAAGACAAAACGGCTATTTAGTTTTTTCCTGTTTCAGTGTGTAACTATATTAAAACAATAAGAAAAAAGAGTAAATAAAATTGTTGTTTTTCTTGCTCACTGTCTGCTGTTATTTCCATATATCCCGTCTGGACAAGTCAAGAAGTTTGCTGCATGACATTTCAACATCAATAACACTATAAAAGTAAATTCAGTTTCAAACAGGATTTATTTATTTCATCCCTCATTTCATGATGTGTTGGTGTAAACTGTGAGAAGGACTTGAACATAAAAGGATTAGAAAAAGATCTAACTGATGCAACATCAGAACCAAATAAACATCAAATGTTTAAACAATGAATGCAAGATGTGAATGCAGAAACTCAGATATGAAGACAGAAGGCAGAGGAGAAGGTGAGGAAGGTGAGGAAGGTGAGGAAGGTGAGGAAGGTGAGGCGTGCTGGGTTTGACCCCCGGGGCAGCGCTGAGGTGAGGGGTAACACCAGCACTACCGGTGGTCCACTTCCTTATCTTTCAGGCGGAGCGCCCCGCCGAGCCAGCAGGCCGGGGTATCGGGTTCGGGCCGGGGCCAGGGGTCGCGACCTCTGCCGTGAACAAGGGCTACTGTTCTGCTTTTAAAGAGACGCCTGTTTTCTGGAGTCAGCGAGTCGAGTCTTTCGTACGCAGACAAACTCTTTATGTATTAACTGTAAAATCAAAAGGTAAACATCCCCAACATGTGCAGATGTGCAAAGCTGTTTGCTAAAGTTGAAGCACAGAACCAGATGATTTTTATGCATGTTTTTTTTTTTTTTAGATGCAGATTTAAGAGCTGGCTTGAAATAAGTAATCCAACATCTCCACAGCTCATTTTCTGAGAATGAGTCATAATGTCAGACCTATAGATACGTTTGAGTGACAGATGCCATCTAGTGGTCGTAGTGATTCTGACCCGGAGCAGTGGAGCAGTTCAGATGACGTATATATGTGGACAGATTTCCTCGTTCAGAGGAGGAGGGTGGATGGAGGCTTTAACCCGACAGAGGACTTTGTCACAGCAGACGCTGATTGTTTCCTGTTTCAAACCACAAGTCGGGACAGTTTTTTTAAAACTGTAACTATGATCGTCCCCTCTCTTGGTCTCTCTTATGGTCTCAATCTCTAAATTCAGGTCCTCTAATAAGTGTGCTGGTGGTCATTTTGGAAATTATTGCTCCGTTAATAAGATTTGAAGACTTACAGTAGCTTTGATGTCTGCCGTTGGCTCAACTGCTGCTCCAGGACTCACACTGAGTTGCACTATTGTTGCAATATTTCACCAAGTTTAATGTTACTTGATCATGATACCTGCACATACCATAAATACAAATGTTGACCGTTGAACATAAGTAGGTTTGATAAAGGATTTGAAAGGTTTCAGATTCAGACACCAACCCTTGATACAACGACTTGTGTCTCCCAGATCGTGGGACATCTTTGCCACCAAACACTTGCAGTGTCGCTGACCCTCTGCTGTGGCCTCGGGGCTGACATACCTGACGGAGGGAAATGACCACTCCACTGCCGACTTGAGTGTGTGTGTGTGTCGGAGGCAGCTTTCTTTGTTTACTCTGATGAGGGAGTAAACAAAGGAGAGAGGAAGTGTCCTTTATGTGAAGGAAGAGTGTCCATCCAGCCCTGCAGTCACACACAGCGAGACCACCTGTTACACAAACACACACACACATGGCTTTGGTAGCAGAGATGTGTCCTCAGGCTACGATTACACATCACACACACACACACACACACACAAATACACACACACACACACACTGGGTGTTGCAAAGACTCTAATCAGTAGCGACTGGGATCAGCTAAGGTGTGTGTGTAAAGTTTACGAGCTGAGATGACGTTCGCACTGAACCACAAGGTAAGTATTTTCCCCTGCGGTTTGAGTTTGGGTGGGAGTATGATTCAGGTGGGTGTGTGTGTGTGTGTGTGTGTGTGTGTGTGTGTGTGTGTGTGTGTGTGTCCTCAGAACGAAACACAGTTGTGTTAAAAGTCACACGTCGTTTTTTTTTTGAGAGGACAAACTTCGTTAAATCGTGTTAAGAGTTCAGTTCCAACAATGTCAACAGTCTTTCTGCAGCTGTCTGTTACTGCAAAAGTTCAATGTCACAGTATTAATGTCTTTAATTAATGTTTTTATTTCATGAAACATCCTCTTTCAAAATGAGTTTCTGGTTGTTTTATTTGGGGCAGCTGTGGAGGGAGAGCAGGTTGTAATGATTTACAGATAAATGAAGATAAATGCGCTCTTTGCACTCTTACACATCTTTAAAATCTACAGAACCTGTTCATAGACACTGTATGTTGTTCTCCATTAGTTGTTTCTATATGTATATGCAGTATCTATTTTTTTTCATCTACTTGCTTCTACATAATATTCATATGTTTATCTCTGTTCAGCCTTGTTGTCCTTGTGGAGTCAAATTCCTTGTGTCCGTAAACATACTTGGCCAATAAAGTTGATTCTGATTCTGATAAACAGTCGGTACAGAAGGCTCAGTAGTCAGGTGTCCATCCCAATGTCACGCACATTTTAACCAAAATCAATAATTAATAGAGCGACAGTCAAAGTTGAAGCGATGGAAAAAGTGGTACACATCCTGGCAAATAGTGGCCCGTGGGCCGAATCTGGTCCTTCAGCAAACATATTTGGCCCCTGAAGAAAACTTTTCACTTCTATAGTTTACATCAAAAGAGTCATTTTTGACATATCTCTAATCCTGTTGTTTCATCTATCAATTATATTCTTATATTAATTAATAGAAATAAAATAACAAAATATTGGAAAAATACAGGCCTGTGTTACCATCACACCTGTGAAACGGTGATGCCTTTAGTTCACTGTATTTACACGGTGACATATTTAAACCAGCACTGCAGCAGATCAGCTGATACAGCACTGAAAACCATTTAAGTATTTTGTATAAATGACAAACTAGAGTTTAATTAAAGGTGCATTAATTAAGATTTCAGACATTGACTAATGATCAAATGAATATCTGATGTGAGGTGGTGTCACTGAGCAGTATTATCACTCTCAGCCTGCAGCCCTTCTGTTGTTATTCCCGCTCTGTGTGGTCAAAGTACGGTCCGTGACTCCGCCCCGTCCGCCATCTAGCGGAGGTTATAGAGTGACGTGATTCAAACCAACCCAGTCGCCAGAAGAAAACGTTGGTATTTAATGTTTCTGCAAACCACAGAAACGTTGAATATCAACGTTTCAACACGTGAAATACGTATCATATCAACATTTCTACAATCGCAGCATATTAACATTTCTACCGGTTGAATAATGATGTTTTATGAGGTGACAATGCTGTGGTTAAGGTCTGGTTAGGTTTAGGCATAAAGACCACCAGAAAAACGGCTGCAAATGTCCTGACGTCTCGCTAAAAACACCCGCTTTTGACGGTTGAAACGGGAAGCGGACATTGGTTTCGGTTTTGAGGTGGTCTCGAACTGTGTTCTCTGCTGAGTTCTCTGCTGAGTTCTCTGCTAAAACAAGGATTAACAGGTTTGGTGTTTGGGAGATGCAGAGCATGAAAAGAGAGACTTAAACTAGATGCTAATGTAGTGTTCTCACTTCTGGATGCGTAAGTATCTAAAGCTCATGTTTTTTTGTTGTGTGGGTTGTATTAACAAGCGAACATCTCCATCGGCATGAAAGCTTTTTAAAAATTTTGTATCGACTGTATAGAAATCCGACTCAGACTGATGTTTGCACGGCTTCAGCCATG